>NC_134404.1:336440243-336490392 GCF_038048845.1 Mixophyes fleayi | reverse complement strand
GCCTTATCTGTGTGGAGTTTGTATGTTCGCGTGGGTTTCCTCCGGGTGCTCCGGTTTCCTCCCACACTCCAAAAACATACTGGTAGGTTCATTGGCTGCTATCAAAATTGACCCTAGTCTCTATCTGTCTCTGTGTGTGTATATTAGGGGATTTACACTGTAAGCTCCAATGGGACAGGGACTGATGTGAGAGTTCTCTGTACAGCGCTGCGGAATCAGTGGTGCTATATAAATAAATGGTGATGATGATCCCCTGTCATGCAGTGCACAGAATTGTCCCTTCTACTCTTAAAATGGACGAACAGTTTACGGTGTGTTTAGAATCCCACACTTGTCTACTTTATATTTTGTTTTACTATTATAACAATTTTAGACAAACTCTATAATATTGTGTATTCTATATAGGGTGTTTTAGTTTGTAGTCTGGAACATCCTTTCAGTTACTTATTGATGTGTGTAGTGGGCATATCGGCATTCACGTGGAATATGTTTATATTGCAGACTATCTGTCACAACCACACAGGAATCACAAATCCAGAATACATTAAGTGTCCCAAAGGGATGGCTGTCATTGTTGTATTGTCATGTGATTTGCACTAGTGACAGACGGGGGTGTCACTCTTATTCCTAGGGCTTCCTCTGTCCTTCACACTTCGGCCACCTCATCTGAGAGGCCACAGGAAACTGGGCAGCCTCTCAGGAGCTCTTCAAGCTTCCAATTCAAATGTGTCCCATCACTTAACAGCAGGAAGCCGTGTAAAACACATTTGTTTCCTCTAACATATGATGCAGTAGTGCTATAGTTTGAACTGCGTTCTGTTTCACAAGGTGTTTTTGTTTTGGTGCGTTTATGACACTATTGTTACCCCGGTGACAGTTTAAATCCCTCGCTATTGTAATTTTCTTTGATCACTAGGGGGCACCTGCAATTTAAATGTCAGATTGTATATTACTGTCCTTGGTCTTATAAGGTGGTGTTTAGGGCAATGTGTTTTTCTAGTATAAACACAGTAACAGTTGCATATTTGCATTCTGTAGGATATACAATCTGACCTTTATGTGCTCTTGCATCACGACAAGATACTTCCTGCTGTCAGCTTTGTGTATCGGTCATTGCAGATGTGCATCTTGCTTGACTATTTGCATAATGTTTTAGCAGCACATTAAATCCTAAATTTGAACAGTTTTGCTGTTATAAGGATAAGATGTTGTAACATATTTATTATTGTTGTTTACCGTTGATGTCCTGATTGCCGGGTATTCTTGTGGCTAGATTTACTAAACTGCAAGTTTGAAAAAGTGGAGATGTTGCCTATAGCAACCAATCAGATTCTAGCTGTCATTTATTTTGTTCACTCTACAAAATGACAGCTAGATTCTGATTGGTTGCTATAGGCAACATCTCCACTTTTTTAAACCCGCAGTTTAGTAAATATACCCCATGGTGTCTAAAAAGTACCTGTGTTTTATACCACTTTCATACTGCCGCCCCTGCAATATCCCGGGTTTTTGAAGCCGGGTTTTTGCAGGGGCTCGGAGCGTCCCAGCTCAGAAACACCATTCATACTGCACCTTGGACCCTGGAATTTCCCGGGTTGACCCCATTCATACTGCACAAGTCTGTGCCCTGGCAATTTGTGGGAGTCATCACCAGAGCACTTTTCATTGGCTGAAAGCTGGAATATGGAAGTAAAGAAAAAATAAATAAATCTCAGTTTCTCTCTCTGTGTCTCCCCTTCCCCCTTCCCCCTTCCCCCTTCTCCTATGCAAAAACCCTCTCTCCCCTATGCAACTATGCAAAAACCCTCTCTCCCCTATGCAACTATGCAAAAACCCGGTGTTTTTCCATTCATAGTGCAGGCAACCCGGGTCCGACCCGGGAATTACCCCTCGATAAATCCCGGGTTTTTAGACCCGGGTTTTTAGACCCGGGATTTTTCACTTGTACCATTCATACTGCACCAAGACCCGGGTCGTTTGAGCTCGACCCAGGAAAAACATGGGATTTTGGTGCAGTATGAATGGGGTATTAGAGAACTTTTTGTCCAGTCCAGTTTTGGAACTTTTTCTGTTTACCCCATCATCACAGTGGCTGCAAATTGCAGGACAGTCTGTCACCAGGACAATAAGATAAGCAAAGTGGAATTTTAAACAAATTCGGAGCCTGGTGAGTGAGCATTGTCTCTTATGTAGAAACAGTTGTGATAACATCCCTAGAGAGAAGCAACATGATAACACAAGCGGACCTCCTCCTGGCTGAATGCACAATGTGCTGTGATCATTGAGCTACGTGTACACACTACAGAAAATTTCTCCTGATGCGATGTCCTTAATGATTTTACCAACGATAAAAAATGAAAAAATCCTGATCAGCAAACTGAACACATTTTACAATATTTACATCCAGATCTGTGCTCTTAGTCTGTCATAACCAACGGCTGAATAGATCATGACTCTGCCCATTCCATAGAGATCTATGGACGCTGCCGATCATGAGTGCATACACACTGCAGAATTGGAACAACATTGTTCCAACGCTGAACGATATTTTTAGTTTAATTTAAAAATCAAATGAAACGATACAATGTGGTTTGGAACAATAATCATTCATCATTGGTGCGTACACACTAATGTGATATCGGGCCGAACAGTCGTTTATCATGTGATTGGCCCCACAATCTGAAAACCCTGTAGTGTGTACACAGCCCAATGAAGGACCTAGGAGCTGTCTTGTTCTTGTCAGATGACTGAGAACGGGTCGGTTTATCAAAATCTATTGCATTGATACTATAAAGTTAGATATCCTCAGTATATAATTATGCAGTGTGGTTACTGGGACTTGTCGTGTCCTGTTCTACAGGCTGGTGGACCACATGCTCTAACGGTTATTTAAAAACATTGTGCAAAGCTGCAAATTTTCCCTGAAAGCACAACAGCCAATAAGCTGTTTGCTTTCATTTGTCTTCAGCAAGTTACAGTGAAAGCAAATATCTAATTGGTTGCTATGGTCTTAGTGCAGATTTGTACCTTTGAGCAATATTGGTAAAGCCACAGCATAGACTTATGCTATTGTGATTTATGCAGTTCATTAGATCATGTGTAGTCGGCATCTCTCCTGATGCTGGTAATGACAAGCTCATAGACCTGGAGGCTGCCATGTTGGCTGCAAGGAAGCTGAAGCTTGTCTTATTTTTGCAGACTATTGTTATGGCAACCAGTGTGGCATAAACTTGTAGAACTATTCGTAGAAGAGGTCTTCACCTTTCCTGTAGAGACTAGTTACGCTCACAGGTACTCGGATGCCCCCAGGACTTACTCAGTGTAATACAGGTTTATGTTCACACAGCAGCACACAGGTGCAGGAGGTAATACACAGGGTAGAGACAGGCCAGAGATCTACGGACTGAACAGAGCACCGGTGGAGAAGTTGGTCACAAGCAATGGTTCAGAGTCCGGGTACTGGCAGAAAGTCAGGGTCACAGGCTATGGTTCAGAGTCCGGGTACAGGCAGAAGGTCAGGGTCAAAGGCAATGGTTCAGAGTCCGGGTACTGGCAGAAGGTCAGGGTCACAGGCTATGGTTCAGAGTCCGGGTACTGGCAGAAGGTCAGGGTCACAGGCAATGGTTCGGAGTCCAGGTACAGGCAGAGGTCATACACAGAGAAAGCAATCCAAGGTTTCAACACCAGAATAGCACAGGAGCAGGCAGCAGTACTGAGACAGGACGCTATAACCAGCAGTGAGGCTCAGTCCTCACTGCCTTAAATAGTGCCATGGGGCAATCAGAGCAAGGCCCTGCAAGTGCTCCTAGGTTTTTGCCTAATAAATTACTGGCACAGTTGCCAAATGAGAAAGCAGAGTGCCTAGCTGCTAAACTAAACAGCCATGATTTGGCTGAACCTAACTAGTCCTTCGCATGCCCAGCTGTTTGACAGCTGGTCGGGCGCGGCGACAGGGAGCTACAGGCGTCCCGGGACGTGGTGACTGGAAGTGACATCCCGGTCGTCATAGCAACGGCCGGGATGCCGGAGACCAGGGGCAGTGAGTCACGGCGGTGCCCGCGGCGGCTCCTGACAACTATATTTGGTATTTGAACGACAGGCATCTATCTGTTCATGTCCTAGTCATTGTTTCCACTATCGGTCAACAATCCAGGACAGTGTTTTGTCAAAAACCTAATAAGACTGGGTTACTAAATATTGACCATATGTTGATTTATAAAAGTGTGTTGTGCTATAATTGTGTCTTTGTTACACTGGATGCACAGCGTGAGGGCAGCTATCACATGGTGTTATCACAGGATACTATCACGGTGTCACACATCATAGCTGTGTAGGGCTTTTTTTTCTTCTTGAATTTGTGTTGCTGTAACTCTTTATTTCAAGATGACGGAGACACCACATATTGTACAGATAATACTGTAACATATGCATCTATCGAAATGTAAAACCTATTAACGTCTTAAACACATGGTTAAGTATACCTTCTTTATGTCATGCTTTAATAATTTATTTATGTGGAGCGGAACCTAAGTACAAATCAGGTGGAAGACAAATAATAATGAGAGGTGTATTAAGTATAAATTTGTGTGTAGGGGGGTTTATGTAACAACACACTTTCTCATGGTTTAATTAAAAACAGTATCTCAAGGTCAATAAATAAATAAAAAAAGCTTTGTAAGTAGTGGTTTAACTAAATATTAACTCCAAGACTACTATAAAACAGCACACTTACCAGTATTTTGCTAGCGTACATTCTTGCTACATGGAAGACTAATTTATCAGAGTTTTACGACCAGTAAACACAGGACAGAGGGGTCTATTTACCAAGGAGCGCTTAATATGAAAGATACTTTTCAATCCTCATTGCATAGATGAGGATTGAAAGTTATCTCATATTTACTAAAAAAAACAACACTGGAACAGCCGTTCCAAAAAACGGCTGTTTCTGTGAAGTGTACCGTTTACCTGACACTTCTTTTTCTCAGTGATGTTCTTCGTCGTCTTTTTAATCATTCTGCGCATGCGCCGACTGCAAAACTCGCACAGGCGCACAGAGCAGCCTAGTGTATAGCGAATAAAGAAAAATTAGCATGTGACAGGGAGGGATGACATGATCCCACCACACATGCGCTGTCCATCCCTGCTCTTCGGAGCAGAGCTGTCGGCAGTGAAACTTTTCAGTTATGTTAATATATGCGAGCTTGAGCTGCCGTACAGTAACATGATTGAAAAGTTAATTTCGTTCATTGTTAAATAGCGTTACTGAGCACTCCCCATACACTGTTATGGGGAGTGCTCAGGAAAAGCGATAAGAGATTCAAAGCAGCAGATATCTGATATCTGCTGTGATGCAGTGATAGTTAATAAGAAATTTGCAGTTGACATTTTCGGGAATTGAACACACTATTTTGTTTCATAATTAGGCCCCACAGAGAGATATATCTGTAATATATTCTCAAATAAGTGTTCAATTTAATTCCAAAAGGTAGTAATCTTAGGACATGGTAGAAATCTGGCTAAATCTTATTGGGTCTAGCTGGTACCATGTACCACCCTGTATACGTCTAGTTTTTCCTTTTGGTATTACAGATTGGCCTTTTTATTTTATTTTTAGCAATTCTGTCAACAGCAGAAACTAAGGCTTCACATTTTGGGGGGAAACACTAACCCTATTTGTATTGAATTCAGCGTGATTTCCCTGTGTACAGCAGTATATAACAGTATCCTAAGAAACCAGTCTAAACGATCTATAATTTGAAATATTAGAACTAGACTAAGAGAATATTGACAGTAGTTAAAGTTCAATTGGCCTGTATTGTCTGCTTGTTTTACTTATTAATGATTTATTTTGGTGGTCAACCTCGCTCCTTTTTTCTGATCACTGACTATCAATGTAAAGACGAAGCTATTTTTAATTATTATTATTATTATTTTTACCTAAACAGTAGACCTTTTACACCCTTGTGGTATACTATCATTTCATTTGTGACAGGGCCCATTTAAAGGGCTAATTCTACGTTACAAAATAACACATTACAGGTAGCACGTTGACCATTGACAACGTCCTGAAAGCAGCGCCGGGCACCCACCCTGTTACTTATCTTAAAAATTATACTTATCTATAAATTAAACAAAATCCTGGGATCTTGTTTAATTTATAGTATTCCAGCCACTTCTGAGCTATTCTTTAAATACCTCCAGATTGGCTTAACTCCCCTAAATGTTGCTTTAAAATGAATGTATTTGCTTTAGCAGCAGTTGGACATATGATCAAGAGTCTTTACAAGATCACATGATGAGTTCAGAGAACAAACAGTAGGTCAAGCTGGTCAATCATCCAATTGTAGAAGTGAAGGACTCAAATCACTTTACATTGTGATCTCAGCTGCAGTTCTGTGCGATCATTCACATCAGTCCCTGCCCCATTACAGCTTGGAGTCTAAATTCTCTACCCAAAATAAACACTCTGGTCCATTTTTGTCTGAAGCCAGTGAACCTACCTGTATGTATTTGAACTATGTTAGTGTTGACTAACCCTTGACACTCCAGGTGTTGTGAAACTACAAGTTCCAGCATACCCTTCCAGCAATAAGCTGCTATATATTGGCAAAGCATGCTGGGACTTGTAGTTTCACAACACCTGGAGTGTCATAGGTTAGCCAACACTGGACTATGTGGTAGAAAGCTGGTGAGCCCGGAGGAACCCACACCACACAGATAGAAATTTGGCTGGAATTAAGCACGTGACCCCAGAGGCAGCAATACTAACCACTGTGCTGCCCATATACTTATGCACTATAGTTACTGACATCGGAATTGCTTATAAGGGAAATTACTCTGCCTAGGAGGGTCCTCTGCGACCCTCCTGAAGATATCTATCAAGGTATCTACCACCAGCTATCTATCAATTATATATTGCAGAGAGCATTGGCTAATGGTAGAATTTTATTAGCATACTATCTTTTGGACCATGCATCTCTTATTTGGGATCATTTTATGTAGGGCGCTGAATAAAAACAAAGCCAAAAAACACCATATCTTCAGTATAATGTCCCTTTAATCCACTGATAATGTCATATAAGGATTTTTATTTTCTCTTTTAATCTAAAAGTTTGCACAGAGGGTAGACATGGCTTCCCACGGTTACCTATAGATTCAGTCATTTGCTCCTGATTGAACAGTCAATAAGGCCCGAGAATGTTCCTATATTGTAACCTCCTGTAACCAAAATTTGTCAGACACCGAGAGAGAGAGAGACATGACAGTCTGCATGGACGGCCTTGGCACTAATTCACTCCGAGCTCCGGAGAATTACTTGGCAACACACAACTGTGTACGGTCTGCGTACCTCGCTGGGTAATTAGTATTTTTCCTGCCTTCCGAGTAAGGATTTATGTTTTACGCTTGCAGTTATTTCCCCTATGTGATAAATGGACAGATCTAGGCTCTTTATTCTACATCTCATTAACCTAGTTGTGGAGCAGGCACTGCCAGCATGCATGTGTGTGACTGCTGGCAGCCAGACAAGGACGAGAGGCCTACTTGTCCATAATATTATGCAGAGGGAACATATCCTTTATGCACATAGAGGACTGTAATAGATATTATAATTCTATTGACTTGTATATGCATCGGGAGAAGGGATTTACTGTGACTGCTTCTTATATTGTGTCCACCTAACCCCCTTTCTTATGGTATCTGATGGGGAAACCTCCAATGACCTAATGTCACAAGGCAGCAGACATCTTGTTTGACATCGTGCCTCAAGTGAGGTTACTTGTCAGTTGTACAGTGCTGTTTACTGTGTTAGTATTGCTTGCAGTGTTTTTATCTTAAGCAGACATTCGTTGCCATCATCTATAAACAATATGCATCTATTGTATATTGTATCAAGGCGCTGCACTGACATTCATGGAAAAGGACGTAAGTCTAGGTATATGTTGCACTTGCTGAAACAGAGGAAAGGGTGAGTCATATTTTGTGCCATACAATCCAGCTACAGGCAGCGTGCTAGCAGACTGAGAAGCATGTGTTGCGGATGATCGTTCATCTGTAGCTCACGGTACAATGTCAAAAGCCCAGGTCGCAGTTATGTCACATCGGCTGTGGGCATGGAGGCCTGTGGCAAACCAGGCCAGATGCTCAGGAGAGGTGCTGGATACACAGCTACTTAGGATGCATACTCTTGTGCAACCATTTGTTCTTACCTTGTAGGGTTCATACCTTTTGTAAATGTTCAGTATTCATACATAGGGAAAAAAGAGCTGCTGAGAAGTTGGTTGACGTCATATATAAAGTTCAAAAATAGAACAAAGTGACAGATGTGATGTCTGTACAGTTTCAGGGGACTGGTGCTCTTTAACTCTAACTTTACACAGTGTTGCAATAATTTCCATAACCTCCCGACAAATGGGGAAAGCTTGCTCACAAAATAGTCGCAGTGCAAAAAGTCAGGGTTGCCAAGAGGAATTTTGGGCCCCGGTACAGCAACTTCATGGGGCCCCCTATAGATGATTAGCATACAAACTCATGCGCCGCCAAAGCGGGCGTGGCAATGCCATTGGGGGCGTGGCTGTGCATCACTGGGGGCGTAGTAGGTGAAAAGCACTAGGCCGTCCTCCTATAGAAAAATGCATTACTTACACATGCCCCCTTTGCCCCCTTGCTTTAATCACACATGCCCCCTCTCCAACACCCCTTCTTCTTACCTTATTCTCCACTGCAAAGCACACAGGAAGGGAAGATATCCAGCAGTCCGCCCGCACTGAGTACCATGTGACCGCTACAGTCACATGACCTGGTGATCTGTCACAGTGGTGTCTGCAGGTACAGTACCTTAGCTGAAGGGGAATTAGCCACTGCCGATTCCCCCCTGCACTCGAGGGTGTGTGCGAGCATGACACTTGCAAGCCAAAGAAAAAGTACTTTTAAATTTATTTATTTTTAACTATAGATCTCCAGTGGTGCCCCAGGCACCCCAGGCAGGTCCGAGCTTGGGTAATTTGTACCCCCCCCCACCCCCCTCAGCACCCTTGCAAAAAGTATCTATTTCACTAGGCTATTATAAAGGGAACATGAGAGATTCATTACTACATACACAGTTATCAGGTTTGGGTGATCTTCTACAATAGCTTTTTGTTTTTACTGAGTAGTATCCCCAGAAAATTGGGTTCTTTATCATACAATACAATATGACTGAGTGTAACCACCTGCTGAATGCTGGTTAATACACAATGAGTGGAGATTTAGTAATTATGCACCTGTATTTCATCCAGAGGAAGACCACCTGTCCCTTGCCAGCTGTAGTAGAACTAAAAGTCCCAGCATGACCTGGCACTTATAGTTCAACAGTTGATGCAAAGCCGCAAGTTGCTGAGTCCTTGTAGTTGTTGCTGCAGGTTCTGAAGTGCGGGAGGGTTTATTACACACAGGAATGTGATTAAATTCATCCTGTCCAGAGAAATGAAAGTGGAAATGGGAGGTTTGCATCAAGCACCATCAATCATTGCTCCCAATTAAGAAACCACACATGACTGCTCGCATTAAAGGAATCTGCCAGGGGTTATGAGCCTGTGGAAGGCTGTAATGAGAACACAACACAGTCTTCGTTTAAATAGGATCCACAATTAATAGTTGTGTGTGTAGCTTGTGACTTGGGCTAAGTGGTGGTCACATTCTTTGCAAAAGTCTTCACTTATATCTCTAGATCACATATAGGACCGTTGCACATATTCCATTTGTACTGTGCTGCAAAACAGTAGATGTTGCATGTACTGGTTGTCACATGTATTGTGTATCTGCTGATTAGAGAGGACTAGTAATGAGAACTAAAGAGGGGGATAGTCCTAACAGAACCAACAACCTATATAATTGTATGTTAGTTAGTCTGACAATTGTTTTATATGTAATAATTGTTGTGTTGCTTGGAAGGGGCGTCAGGGACCCTCCAGGAAACTGCTCTATTCCCCCCCTTACTCTCCACATACAAGACGTACCACCTGCTCCAGCGTCTGTGGATGAATGATTGTAACGCTGAATGTCTGAAACATTGCGACTGGACTATATTTAAAAGGAATCCAGCTACCCACACACAATCTTTTACAAACCATTCACAATCGTTCGCCGCACAGAACACAACATTTTAATGAGATGCGTATTGGATAGCACTGAAAACACTGAACATGTGTAACAATGGTCTCGCTCGGCAGAACGTTTACTGCAGTGAAGAATTTATACAATTACAGCGCACACAATTCAGTTGCGTTGATAGTTTTCCAATATATCCAAATTGAATTCTGTACAGATGAATGTCCTGTACGCACAGTGTTTGTGGCCACGCGGCAGATCCTCCAGCTACAGTATAATCATTCACTTTGGGCAAATTGTATGAGATAGTCAGCTGCCAGACTAAGCGGCTGATTCATTGCAGCTTGTTGGATTCATTGCAGCTTGTTGGTGTGATGTGAAGGCGATCGCCCACATGGGGCAATGGCGTTTGTATATCGCTACATATTCTGCCATGCCCGATAATGGTCCTATCACTTTTGATTGGATCATTATCTGGCATTGAGGTCATTTGTACAGTTCAGTTAATGTCAGCAGCGATAACACATCCTGTAGATGTGGGAGCGATTCATCTGTCTGTAATGCAGTGGGAAGGTGATACCTCACTTCTAAGCGCTTGGGCACCACAGTGGCTCAGTGGTTAGCACTTCTGCCTCACAGCACTGGGGTCAGAAGTTCAATTCCCGACCATGGCCTTATCTGTGAGGAGTTTGTATGTTCTCCCAGTGTTTGCGTGGGTTTCCTCCTGGTGCTCCGGTTTCCTCCCACACTCCAAAAACATACTGGTAGGTTAATTGGCGGCTAACAAAAATTTACCCTAGTCTGTGTGTTTGTATGATAGGGAATTTACACTGTAAGCCCCAATAGGGTAGGGACTGATGTGAGGGAGTTCTCTGTACAGCGCTGCAGAATTAGTGGCGCTATATAAATAGACGATGATGCAGTGGAATGTCCAGTTACAGCACTAACAAATTAGGTTTTTGTTTTTTTGTTTTTGTTTTTACCATGATATACTGTGGCAGGCTATAAGAAGCAACTTGGTAATTGCCATTTTCCCTCAGCTTGTTTTTTTTTCAGGCTGCTATTAATTATTTGTAACTTTGCAGTTTCCATGGCACCCACAGTCACGTGGCAGGCTTTGAAACGCCCACTACCTGCACTGTGACATCCCTTCTCCTGCTTCTGTTCTGCCCCCTCTGCCGTCACATGATATGAGCTGTGAATGTTTTTGTGTGTCTGGCAGTCTATCTAGTCTCCTCCACAAAGAGATGTTAAAAAATTGATTTGTAGGGGGCAGCTAAGAAAAATGACTTGCTGAAAAGGTGCTTAATGCTGCTTAAAGAAGAAGTAATCCTATGTGTGATTTCTGCATAGCTGAGCAATGTATACCTACACTGTCTGAACATTTCAGCTTTGTGGCTTATTGGTTATTTAGGGTTTAATCATTTGTACATCTTAACCTTTAGCACCAAACTGCAATATTGAGATTATTAATTTGCTAATTATATGATTGTACAGGGCTTTTTTCCTCTTCCTTCATTATTGGTAGTTAATGTTCCTATTTGCACAAAATATTTTGTGTGCTGCCACCTGAATTTAGTTTAGTCATTAATTCCCTGACCTTCCATCTTACCCTGTGCGGGCTGGGAATTGCACTCAAACCCCCCATTGTCTTCCAAGCCGCCCTCCCTGTATGTGTGCTGTCTGGCAATGTATATAACCCAATGTACGGGTGATATCTGTGCAGGGTACAGCCGGTGAGGGGGAGCACTGCAGTGTATGGGGGAAGCTGTACATAGGGGTTCTGTGCCATTCAAGCTGCTTAATGTGTTCATGGCTCTGTGAATTATTGCTGTCAGTCATGTGATATCTTTAGACAAGTCGTTACCAGCTCAGTGGACAGAACACAATTGCTGGTAGAAAGATAAAGTAAAAAGAAATGCTTGTAAATAGACAATATTTTCCCTACAGGCGAGTGGACTGAACAAATATTCTTGAAAATACAGCCTATCCATTCACCAGGAACTAGTGACACATCTGAGGCATGAGGCACCATCTACCTCATTCCTGATTGATGTCACCAGCTCACAGTGAATGGCCGGATGAACCCTCTCCTGATTAGTGACCATAAATGTGACGGGCAGGAGGCAGCTTAGCGGCTCATCGACCATTTGCCAGAGAGCGGTGTAGCTGTGACTGCTTCGGATAACTATATCTTCTGTCTGCTCCAGAAATCAATGTCTCATTGATTTTGCTGTAACTGGGCTATTTTACGTTAGTAAACCTCAGGCCATAACCCGCTGAATATCGCAGACTGAGGCAGAAAATTACAAGCACTTTGTGTCTCCTGTAAAATGGTTTCAGATATCTTCCAAGTCTGGAGCACTGCGCTGGGGGGGGGGGGAGGGTATCAGGGCATTAACATTCTGGAGACTACGAAGACATGATGATATTATTACTGGCTGCATTCATAGGAAGACACATGTAACGTTACCCTGGAATTGTGGTGACGGTCGGGTTGTAACCCGGTGTTTGATTCCTAGATTCTGCTTTTTTGTTCTCTTTGCATATGTTAAATATACCAAAACAGCACTTGTTACAGATAGTCCAACCCCTATTTTATATTCCCTGTTTTTACCCTTACGGAGTTTACAGTGGATTGATTTCTGATTTTACCCAGCCACAGTTGTTATATATTACTGCAAGTGTTTTAATGTAGTAATTCATGTTTATCCAAAGCTGGGAAATACGATATACCCAGTATACAGGGCAGTGTGTATGCGATATATACTTACCCTCTGATAAGGATGCTGGATTTTTATGTCGTTTTACACTAGGGATATGGTTTTTCATGAAAAATCCACTATATGTACAGTTTACAACCTGAAACATACAAAATAATCCTGTGCGGTCACATGACATAGGATTGAGGTGTTGGAAGGTGATTGCTGTAGGTTGTTCACAGGCTGTGACATAGGTTGTCTTGTGGTTCCAGGCTTTCACGATGGAACGGTGTACAAGTTGATAAAGCAGAAGGTGGAAAAACATCATCTCCATATTAAATACATACTGAAATGTGAATAGATGGAATCCAGCACCGTAAACTGTATTTATATGACTGCGAGTAATGACGCATTGTATGTGATGTATATTGTTCTGATGTTTCTTACCAGAGAAGGACGGGAAGGCTTTCCACCCGACGTACGAAGAGAAGCTCAAGCTGGTGGCTCTACACAAACAGGTTCTCATGGGCCCTTATAACCCCGACACGTGTCCTGAAGTTGGTTTCTTCGATGTTCTGGGCAATGATAGGAGGTAAAGTGTCCCTTTAAATTCTGCTCTTCTTTGTAATTCATCTTCTGTAGGTGTACCATGCTGTATTTATACACTCATCCATGTTGGGCACCTCAAGAGGTCGCCCAGCTTATTCTGTAGGCTATAAGGATGTACATCTCACTCTTGGTAATCCATCAATGTAGATTTTATATAATGAGCACTTCCTCCTTGATGCACCCAGCATTAGTTATCCCGGGGCAGCACTGTCCTATCTTGACACTGACCAGTGCTCCTCCTGCCTTTCATAGGCTTGCAGCAGGCAGGGTGGGTGATTTGTTGGTTATATTACCAGGGTACGCTAAAAAATAAATAAATAAACTTCAATTGCTAAATTTGAAAACTGTACTGGTCCTTAAAGCTTTAAAGTGGTAAACATGTCAATAATATAATAGCATTCAGCTACATAAGGTTAAGTTTCCATACATGGCAGAAGATTTGACTCTATGTCTCGGTGGTTGCACACACTGCAGTACTGCAGATGATGTGTGTGGCCCCAAAATGACTGTGATAATGCCAAATAATGAACTAATGAGGATTGTTACCGGCATGGAACAGGGGCGTTTCCGTGATTTATATCACATTATATCCGTTGCTGTGTCCTTTCTTCTGATCCTTTTGTGTTTGTCTTTCCAGGAAAGAATGGGCCGCGCTGGGCAACCTGAGCAGGCAGGACGCCATGACGGAGTTTGTCACCTTGTTAAACAGATGCTGTCACCTGTTCTCTACATATGTCACCTCCCATAAAATAGAGAAGGAGGAGCAAGAAAGGAAGAGGTAACTAATCACTGGCCGAGTCCTGTTATATGTGCTCAGCCCTTGACTGTAAACAGTGTTCTCCAAGGCTGCCATATCTCCCGCTCAGTCTCCTGTACCCTGCTTCCCTCTACATACTGCTACTATCTGACCTCCCTTCACAGAGCTGTACCCCAAAGGGGTGTTTCTAATGTCAATTTATTGGGGACAGAAAGCTTAAAATCATGGTATAGATCAATGTTGTCTAACCTGTGACACTCCAGGTGTTGTGAAACTACAAGTCCCAGCATACCCTTCCAGCAATAAGCTTCTATATATTGGCAAAGCATGCTGGGACTTGTAGTTTCACAAACACCCGGAGTGTCACAGTTTAGCCAACACTGGTATAGATGAATGATTCAGTTTATGTCTGGATAGAGATTGTGTGGGCTGGGTCACACAATCGTATAAGCACAATGGACCAAGGCTGGTTCAAAACAAAAACAATCTATACGCTCCTGTGCCCACATGCCTTATAGTATAGGGATCTGTGACCTGTAGGATCACTGTATACATAGTAAGTAATGCCCAGTCAAAATATATATACACAGCTCAAGCCGATGTGCGGGACTGATTGACAATTACAGTAAACGTTGTTTTATTCGGTTCTCTATCTATTTATATGACTTGGATGAACACATTTAAGGTCACATTTCTGCAGAAATTCATAAAATTCTAAAGGGTCCAAACGTTCTCGTTTGGGTGATCTCTCATGTCCTTCACACAGTTTTATTTCCAGTAACACAAAATCTCCACCGAGTAACCTGTGCTTTTAATCTGATACTTCCTTTAAAATGATTGAGGTGAAGAAGCTCTTTGCAGCTGCCGGAACCTTTCACAGAAACACTCAGTATTGTATTTGTATCTATTACATGGCCGGGAACCACTCCAAGTAGAGTATATGGTGATCACAGCGTCTAGTAAACAGGTGAAGCGTTAAGATGCGATCTCCGGCCAATTTCACTTCCCTGCAGCCCTCAGTGGTAAATGATGCGTGTGCTGCTCCTGTGCTCCAATCTCCACGGTTATAATCTTCAGGTCTAGGACTCCCACAGACTGTAATTCATCTAGTGGATGAAGCCGAGAGGCTAAGTGCACTCTCTCACTGATTAAGTGGCATGTTCACCCAAGCATTTTTGTAATTATTCCTAGGTGCCTCCCACTGTTTTCCTGCAACAGTATCTTGTATTTCTGGCAGTCATCCCAGGCCTTTGTGTTTTCTCGAGGTCACCACTATATGCTGCACCACACAGTATTATAACTCGAGGTACGATCTGCCAGCTGTAACATATTGTCCCACTATATGTTGCAGCTCAGCAGAAACCGACCCTGTCATGTTCGTACATAGCTGCTTCTGTGTCGGGTGATTCCCAGAGTAACTCTGGGTCACGCTACCATCCGTGAGATCTTGCTTTCCTTCCACAAAATAAAGCATTGTGGGAGATGTAGTCCCTCAGGTACTACACCACAGTGTCTGAGGGGGTAGTGAAAACACTAGGTACTCACTTGGAGCAGATTTTGAAAAATGAAGTAAAATTGAGGCATCAAAAAATAACCTCTGGCAAATGGGTAGATAGGTACTTTATAATGTGGAGTAAAGGGATCCTAGGAGTCACCATTTCAGGCGACTTAAAGGCAGGTAAGTAATGTAACAAAGCAATGAGACAGGCAAGTCAGATGCTTGGTTGTATAGGGACAGGAATCAGTAGCAGAAAGAAAGAAGTAATAATGCCACTGTATATGTCACTGGTACGGCCTCATCTAGAATACTGTGTTAAGTTCTGGAGGCCGTATCTCCAGAAGGATATAAATACATTAGACACTACAAAGAAGGACAACTAAAATGGTACCTGGTCTACAGCACAAAACTTACCCGGAAAGACTAAAAGATCTTAATATGTATAGTTTGGAGCAGAGAAGGGAAAGTGGGGAAATGATAGAAACTTTCACATATACCAAGAGTTTTAACAAGGTGCAGGAGGGAAACATTCTACAAAGGAAGAGAAGTATTAGAACACGAGGACATGTACTGACACTGGGGGGAAGAGAAGTATTAGAACACGAGGACATGTACTGACACTGGGGGGAAGAGAAGTATTAGAACACGAGGACATGAACTGACACTGGGGGGAAGAGAAGTATTAGAACACGAGGACATGTACTGACACTGGGGGGAAGAGAAGTATTAGAACACGAGGACATGTACTGACACTGGGGGGGGGGGGAGAGAAGTATTAGAACACCAGGACATGTACTGACACTGGGGGGAAGAGAAGTATTAGAACACGAGGACATGCACTGACACTGAGGGGAAGAGAAGTATTAGAACACGAGGACATGTACTGACACTGGGGGGGAAGAGAAGTATTAGAACACGAGGACATGTAGTGACACTGGGGGGAAGAGAAGTCTTAGAACACGAGGACATGCACTGACACTGGGGGGAAGAGAAGTATTAGAACACGAGGACATGCACTGACACTGGGGGGAAGAGAAGTATTAGAACACGAGGACATGTACTGACACTGGGGGGGAAGAGAAGTATTAGAACACGAGGACATGTACTGACACTGGGGGGGGAAGAGAAGTATTAGAACACGAGGACATGTACTGACACTGGGGGGGGGGAGAGAAGTATTAGAACACGAGGACATGTACTGACACTAGGGGGAAGATAAGTATTAGAACACAAGGACATGTACTGAACACTGGGGGGGGGGGGGGAGAGAAGTATTAGAACACGAGGACATGTACTGACACTGGGGGGGGGGGGGAGAGAAGTATTAGAACACGAGGACATGTACTGACACTGGGGGGGAAGAGAAGTATTAGAACACGAGGACATGTACTGACACTAGGGGGAAGATAAGTATTAGAACACGAGGACATGTACTGACACTGGGGGGAAGAGAAGTATTAGAACACAAGGACATGTACTGACACTGGGGGGGGGGGGAGAGAAGTATTAGAACACGAGGACATGTACTGACACTAGGGGGAAGATAAGTATTAGAACACGAGGACATGTACTGACACTGGGGGGGGGGGAGAGAAGTATTAGAACACGAGGACATGTACTGACACTGGGGGGGGGAAGAGAAGTATTAGAACACGAGGACATGTACTGACACTGGGGGGAAGAGAAGTATTAGAACACGAGGACATGTACTGAACACTGGGGGGGGGGGGGGGGAGAGAAGTATTAGAACACGAGGACATGTACTGACACTGGGGGGGGGGGGAGAGAAGTATTAGAACACGAGGACATGTACTGACACTGGGGGGGAAGAGAAGTATTAGAACACGAGGACATGTACTGACACTAGGGGGAAGATAAGTATTAGAACACGAGGACATGTACTGACACTGGGGGGGGGGGGGGGGAGAGAGAAGTATTAGAACACGAGGACATGTACTGACACTGGGGGGAAGAGAAGTATTAGAACACGAGGACATGTACTGACACTGGGGGGAAGAGAAGCATTAGAACACGAGGACATGTACTGACACTGGAGGGAAGAGAAGCATTAGAACACGAGGACATGCACTGACACTGGGGGGAAGAGAAGTATTAGAACACGAGGACATGTACTGACACTGGGGGAAAGAGAGGTATTAGAACACGAGGACATGTACTGACACGGGGGGGGGGAGAGAAGTATTAGAACATGAGGACATGTACTGACACTGGGGGGGAAGAGAAGCATTAGAACACGAGGACATGCACTGACACTGGGGGGAAGAGAAGTATTAGAACATGAGGACATGTACTGACACTGGGGGGAAGAGAAGTATTAGAAGACGAGGACATGTACTGACACTGGGGGGAAGAGAAGTATTAGAACACGAGGACATGCACTGACACTGGGGGGAAGAGAAGTATTAGAACATGAGGACATGTGTACTGACACTGGGGGGAAGAGAAGTATTAGAACACGAGGACATGTACTGACACTGGGGGGAAGAGAAGTATTAGAACACGAGGACATGTACTGACACTGGGGGGAAGAGAAGTATTAGAACACGAGGACATGTACTGACACTGGGGGGAAGAGAAGTATTAGAACACGAGGACATGTACTGACACTGGGGGGGAAGAGAAGTATTAGAACACGAGGACATGTACTGACACTGGGGGGAAGAGAAGTATTAGAACACGAGGACATGCACTGACACTGGGGGGGGGAAGAGAAGTATTAGAACACGAGGACATGCACTGACACTGGGGGAAGAGAAGTATTAGAACACGAGGACATGTACTGACACTGGGGGGAAGAGAAGTACTAGAACATGAGGATAATGAACTGACACTGGGGGAAGTAGGTTCAGAGGAAATGTGAGGAAAAATTACTTCACAGAAAGGGTAGTGGGTAAGTGGAATAGCCTCCATCAGAGGTGGTAGAGGGTAATACAGTAGAGCCATTTAGACATGATTGGGATAGACATAAGAATATTCTTACAAACAATAAAGCATCAAATAAGGTTTGAGGTTACCATTGGTTAAATGTGTAGACTAGATAAGGAAAGTGGTTCTTATCTGACGTCAAATTGTATGTGCAGTATTGATGAATGTCCTTAGACGTGGTTAACGTGCATTTGGTGGTTATTTGTGACATTGTCATAGCTTTGAAATCTAATGTTGCCTATTATCACACCCACAAGACCTCTTCAGATTAGCGCTGAAAACTTTACTATATTCACTGCTAACAGTCATAACTTTGATTTCAGAAGTATTTTATTAACTACTGTGGCAGCAATAGTATAAATTTGAACAATTGATTTTATGCCAAGAAATCCACATTTTGTTTCTGGCTGAGGATGAGGTGTACTCATGGTTCAGTCTGCCCCGATCTGCAAGGTTCAGTCAATCTCTCATCTCTAACAGGAGAGAAGAGGAGGAGCGCAGGAGGCGGGAAGAGGAGGAGAGGCAGCGTTTACTAAGGGAAGAGGAGAAGCGGCGGAGAGAAGAAGAGGAGAGACTGAGGCGGGAGGAAGAGGAGAGGATGCGTGCGGAGGATGAGCGGTTCCGCATGGAGCAGCAGAAGTAAGTACTCCCATCTCTATGTAGCACAACTAATAGTAACCATCATACACTGGAGACTGACCGTAACTGTTAAATTAGGTAACACTCGGCTGCCTGGGGTCATATAGTATTTTAAAAATAGAATTCTTTGGTGCTCAAGAGTGTGTCTTAATTTGACGTGTTCTTGTGGATGTGTCCTCCCTACAGGCAGCAGATAATGGCCGCTCTGAACTCGCAGACCGCGGTGCAGTTTCAGCAGTACGCGGCACAGCAGTACCCGGGGAACTTCGAGCAGCAGCAGATCCTGATCCGGCAACTGCAAGAGCAGCACTACCAGCAGTATATGCAGCAGCTTTACCAAGTGCAGCTGGCTCAGCAGCAGGTACAGCTCACTGGGCATACACCCTCACACCACGGGAACTGGTGGTACAGCTCACTGGGCATACACCCTCACTATCAGGGGAACTGGTGGTACAGCTCACTGGGCATACACCCTCACTATCAGGGGAACTGGTGGTACAGCTCACTGGGCATACACCCTCACACCACGGGAACTGGTGGTACAGCTCACTGGGCATACACCCTCACACCATGGGAACTGGTGGTACAGCTCACTGGGCATACACCCTCACACCATGGGAACTGGTGGTACAGCTCACTGGGCATACACCCTCACACCATGGGAACTGGTGGTACAGCTCACTGGGCATACACCCTCACTATCAGGGGAACTGGTGGTACAGCTCACTGGGCATACACCCTCACTATCAGGGGAACTGGTGGTACAGCTCACTGGGCATACACCCTCACCATCACGGGAACTGGTGGTACAGCTCACTGGGCATACACCCTCACACCATGGGAACTGGTGGTACAGCTCACTGGGCATACACCCTCACACCATGGGAACTGCTGGTACAGCTCACTGGGCATACACCCTCACTATCAGGGGAACTGGTGGTACAGCTCACTGGGCATACACCCACACCATCACGGGAACTGGTGGTACAGCTCACTGGGCATACACCCTCACTATCAGGGGAACTTGTGGTACAGCTCACTGGGCATACACCCTCACTATCAGGGGAACTGGTGGTACAGCTCACTGGGCATACACCCTCATCATCACGGGAACTGGTGGTACAGCTCACTGGGCATACACCCTCACACCATGGGAACTGCTGGTACAGCTCACTGGGCATACACCCTCACTATCAGGGGAACTGGTGGTACAGCTCACTGGGCATACACCCACACCATCACGGGAACTGGTGGTACAGCTCACTGGGCATACACCCTCACTATCAGGGGAACTTGTGGTACAGCTCACTGGGCATACACCCTCACTATCAGGGGAACTGGTGGTACAGCTCACTGGGCATACACCCTCATCATCACGGGAACTGGTGGTACAGCTCACTGGGCATACACCCTCACTATCAGGGGAACTTGTGGTACAGCTCACTGGGCATACACCCTCACTATCAGGGGAACTGGTGGTACAGCTCACTGGGCATACACCCTCACCATCACGGGAACTGGTGGTACAGCTCACTGGGCATACACCCTCACTATCACGGAAACTGGTGGCACAGCTCACTGGGCATACACCCTCACTATCACGGAAACTGGTGGCACAGCTCACTGGGCATACACCCTCACTATCACGGAAACTGGTGGTACAGCTCACTGGGCATACACCCTCACTATCACGGAAACTGGTGGCACAGCTCACTGGGCATACACCCTCACACCATGGGAACTGGTGGTACAGCTCACTGGGCATACACCCTCACTATCAGGGGAACTGGTGGCACAGCTCACTGGGCATACACCCTCACACCATGGGAACTGGTGGTACAGCTCACTGGGCATACACCCTCACTATCAGGGGAACTGGTGGTACAGCTCACTAGGCATACACCCTCACCATCACGGGAACTGGTGGTAGGGCTCACTGGGCATTCACCCTCACTATCAGGGGAACTGGTGGTACAGCTCACTTGGCATACACCCTCACCATCACGGGAACTGGTGGTACAGCTCACTGGGCATACACCCTCACTATCACGGAAACTGGTGGCACAGCTCACTGGGCATACACCCTCACTATCACGGAAACTGGTGGCACAGCTCACTGGGCATACACCCTCACTATCACGGAAACTGGTGGCACAGCTCACTGGGCATACACCCTCACACCATGGGAACTGGTGGTACAGCTCACTGGGCATACACCCTCACTATCAGGGGAACTGGTGGCACAGCTAACTGGGCATACACCCTCACACCATGGGAACTGGTGGTACAGCTCACTGGGCATACACCCTCACACCATGGGAACTGGTGGTACAGCTCACTGGGCATACACCCTCACACCATGGGAACTGCTGGTACAGCTCACTGGGCATACACCCTCACTATCAGGGGAACTGGTGGTACAGCTCACTGGGCATACACCCACACCATCACGGGAACTGGTGGTACAGCTCACTGGGCATACACCCTCACTATCAGGGGAACTTGTGGTACAGCTCACTGGGCATACACCCTCACTATCAGGGGAACTTGTGGTACAGCTCACTGGGCATACACCCTCACTATCAGGGGAACTGGTGGTACAGCTCACTGGGCATACACCCTCATCATCACGGGAACTGGTGGTACAGCTCACTGGGCATACACCCTCACACCATGGGAACTGCTGGTACAGCTCACTGGGCATACACCCTCACTATCAGGGGAACTGGTGGTACAGCTCACTGGGCATACACCCACACCATCACGGGAACTGGTGGTACAGCTCACTGGGCATACACCCTCACTATCAGGGGAACTTGTGGTACAGCTCACTGGGCATACACCCTCACTATCAGGGGAACTGGTGGTACAGCTCACTGGGCATACACCCTCATCATCACGGGAACTGGTGGTACAGCTCACTGGGCATACACCCTCACTATCAGGGGAACTTGTGGTACAGCTCACTGGGCATACACCCTCACTATCAGGGGAACTGGTGGTACAGCTCACTGGGCATACACCCTCACCATCACGGGAACTGGTGGTACAGCTCACTGGGCATACACCCTCACTATCACGGAAACTGGTGGCACAGCTCACTGGGCATACACCCTCACTATCACGGAAACTGGTGGCACAGCTCACTGGGCATACACCCTCACTATCACGGAAACTGGTGGTACAGCTCACTGGGCATACACCCTCACTATCACGGAAACTGGTGGCACAGCTCACTGGGCATACACCCTCACACCATGGGAACTGGTGGTACAGCTCACTGGGCATACACCCTCACTATCAGGGGAACTGGTGGCACAGCTCACTGGGCATACACCCTCACACCATGGGAACTGGTGGTACAGCTCACTGGGCATACACCCTCACTATCAGGGGAACTGGTGGTACAGCTCACTAGGCATACACCCTCACCATCACGGGAACTGGTGGTAGGGCTCACTGGGCATTCACCCTCACTATCAGGGGAACTGGTGGTACAGCTCACTTGGCATACACCCTCACCATCACGGGAACTGGTGGTACAGCTCACTGGGCATACACCCTCACTATCACGGAAACTGGTGGCACAGCTCACTGGGCATACACCCTCACTATCACGGAAACTGGTGGCACAGCTCACTGGGCATACACCCTCACTATCACGGAAACTGGTGGCACAGCTCACTGGGCATACACCCTCACACCATGGGAACTGGTGGTACAGCTCACTGGGCATACACCCTCACTATCAGGGGAACTGGTGGCACAGCTAACTGGGCATACACCCTCACACCATGGGAACTGGTGGTACAGCTCACTGGGCATACACCCTCACTATCAGGGGAACTGGTGGTACAGCTCACTAGGCATACACCCTCACCATCACGGGAACTGGTGGTAGGGCTTACTGGGCATACACCCTCACTATCAGGAGAACTTGTGGTACAGCTCACTGGGCATACACCCTCACCATCACGGGAACTGGTGGTACAGCTCACTGGGCATACACCCTCACTATCACGGAAACTGGTGGCACAGCTCATTGGGCATATGTCCTCACCGGCACAGGAATTGGTGGTACAGCTCACTGGGCATACACCCTCACTATCACAGGAACTAGTGGTACAGCTCACTGGGCATACTCCTTCACTATCGGGGAAACTGGTGGCACAGCTCACTGGGCATACGTCATCACTAGCACAGCAATTGGTGGTATAACTCACTGGGCATACGTCCTCACTAGCACGGGAACTGGTGTTAAAGAACCTTGAGTGTATTTCCCCACTAGTACTGTGGACTGGATTGGCTGATTGATAGTTAAATAATCTAATGTAATCATCCACCACTTGAATTGTATATCGGAAGCTAGTTTGGCCGTGTGTAACATTATAAGACTTGATAGTAAGATATGATCCCTGGTTCAGTGACGTCCGTAAAACATGACACGTTATTAGTGCCGTGGATATCATGTGACTGCTGACGCTTTGGGTAAAGTTAGAGACAGAGTTGGTTGGTGAAATCGTATTAAAGCAATCGCTAAGTGACTATCAGAGGGACAATGTGTGTATAGTCTTCTGCCGACTGCTACAGTCGAGAGAAGCTGGGTTACCTACATTGTGAACATCCTTGAGTAGATAGTGAACGATATATTGATGGTGGTTGTGTACAATTCACACCTGTAACGTTATAATGTCTCACAGGCTGCACTGCAGAAGCAACAAGAAGCGTTATTAGCTGGAACCAACTCCCCTGTAAGCTCTCCTGCCAAGATGAATGTGGGAAGTGTCACAGCCCCTGGTGAATGCCCCTCCGTCAACGGACAGAGTCACCCTCACATCGACAGCACAGAAACCGAACTGGAGACCGACCCATTGGAAGATATTCTCGAAAATGGGCCCAAAGGTGCGTCCTTGTGTAGTCCACTTGCCAGCACTTTTAGTCCAGTCTATCACATTAGAGAATAAGAAGCATCTGGTGTTAACCTTTGTTTCTGTTGGCAGAGTCCACGCCGGTGATAGCTGCTCCTTCCATGTGGACCCGACCACAGATAAAAGACTTCAAAGAGAAGATCCGTCAAGACGCGGACTCTGTGATCACCGTGGGAAGAGGCGAGGTGGTCACGGTCAGAGTCCCCACTCACGAAGAGGGCTCCTATCTTTTCTGGGAGTTTGCCACCGATAGTTTTGACATTGGTTTTGGGGTTTACTTTGAATGGACAGATTCCCCCAACACAGCTGTGAGTGTGCACGTCAGCGAGTCGAGTGAGGACGAGGATGAAGACGAAGGTATGTCACATGGTAAGAGAGCCCGTTGTACCGGTGGCAATATAGGTGTCACTAGATTCTGCATCGCTGAATGTGGACAGACTGCTCTCAGACTGCTATAGTTATGTGGCTTTCATAGATGGAGCCGTCTGGTGTCCTTTACTCTTATTCTTCTGTTGAACACCGCACAGAGAGTATTTTGGGATTTAAAGGGTTTCGTGCACATCTGCAGGAGAAAGTAGCAAAATAAATGAGACACTTGAAAACTGTAGTTAGGGAATTATTATTATTATAAATTTTTATTTATAGGGCGCCACTAGGTGTCCGTAGCGCCGTACAGGGACAAACGAGATTACAATACGAGGTGAAACAGCACAGTACAGTAAACAATAATCACAGTAACTCAGTGAGCTCAAAGCACCGCTAGAGGGGCGGAGGAGGGGAGAGGGGAAGGTCCGCCAACGACGGAGTCCAAGAGGGAAGGCACGGATGACAGGGAGACCCCTAGAGGGGAGAGGAGGGAGCGAGAGGGGACGCGGGAAAGAGGGTCCTCAAGGAGGAGGGCTAAGTAGCTGGAGAGCAGAGTTAACAGTGGTGAAGACAGGAGGAGAGAATATCCTGCTCAAAGGAGCGTACAATCTAAGGGGTGGGGTAGACAGACAGAGAGACACGGGGGAGAGATGGAGGAACGGAGGATAAGGATAAGGGGGAGGGAGAGGCAGAAAAAAAGGTAGGAAGTTAAGTGGGAGACTGGAAGGCTTTAAGAAAAAGGTGGGTTTTTAAAGCCCGTTTGAAACTGGACAGATTAGGGGAAGTTCTGATGGAGGGAGGGAGCTTGTTCCGGAATAATACTTAATCCACAAATAACGTATTGTTAATAGTATAATATATATGGAGTGGGCCTTTAAAGCAATGTCAATAGGAGATAGATAGAAAGTGCTGTTGATACAGTGTCTGTAATATCGGTGACACCGGTGTCTCCACACAGGTAGGATTCTTTTATCTAGAGATGTTCTACCATTGTCATTACCCTTTGAGAAGCAATATATACTTAGTATGGCTAAGCCACTGTGTTTTAAGTACAGCAGCATTAAATATGAATGAGGGAAGAGAGCGAGTCATGAATATAATAGTAAAACATGGCACCCGTAACCCTAAACCTCACGCGTTTCTTTACTTGTTTGTAGCAGAGAACCCAAACAGCGAACAGAAACCCAAAAAGAGCACCAACAAGCCTCAGCTGGACGAGATCGTGCCGGTGTACAGGCGGGATTGTCACGAAGAGGTGTACGCCGGCAGCCACCAGTACCCAGGCCGGGGCGTCTACCTGCTGAAGTTTGACAACTCTTACTCCTTGTGGAGGTCCAAATCCGTCTACTATAGAGTGTACTATACTAGATAGAGGGGCCAGCGGGGAGGGCTAGGACAGCGAGCAGATCACCATTCAGCCAGTGTTGTCTCCCCCCAATGAGTCGTCTGTCTGGTGGCCGATGGCGCTCAACGCAACGTGTAATTCAGCCGGCTCTGGTTTAACCCTTTCAGTGTTACAAAGCAGCTGACAGTGAATGGGTTAAAAGCATCCAGACTTGCGTGTACAACTTTTTGTTTTACTCCTGTGTTGGGATTTTAATGATTATTTTGTCCCCTGTGTGCGCCCTGTTGGGCATGGAAGTGTAATGACGTCTCGCACACAGTCTTTGAATAGGTCCATTAAGCATCTACTGTCCCTATTAAGCTGCTTAGTCCTTATTTAAATCATCATATGAAGACGTGTTTGGAGGGGGAAAGGGTCCCGGCTGTGGATTTCTCAGTTTTGGAAGCTCTGCATACTTTACAAGTAGTGAAATTTCTTAGAGACTCTCTGAATAACTGGGGGGAAAACGTCTGCCGCTGGGAACTGGGCCATGGGTGTGGTGGAAATCTGGAGTCTGCATTATGGGGCTCTTGCTGTATTTAGAATTGAGCTCTTTATTTAATGTAACGTTGCAAAATAAAATCCCAAAGTGTATTTTTGAGCGGAGTACAACTTTCCCCACCTCTATCATGTATGATGCACGTCAGTATCGCTCCCAGTACACCTTGCTGTCTCTTTACCCCGCTATAATTCCTAGCGATGTAGAAAACACATGTGCCGTTACCTAATGATGAGTTATTAGCAGTGACCCGTGTAGTGCAAAGTTGGTTAATGCAAGGAAATGTTTGGCTGCTCTGGGTTATATCCTATATGTGCTAATGGCTCTATTAAATACGCCCTTCTCTGTACGAGGGTTTTGGGTGAAAATTCATTATCTATTGGGATCAGCCTGAATCTTGTCTTAGTACACAAATTAAATGATCAAATATGTAAATATTAAAGTGTTTATAATAATTCAGAACTGTATTTACATCCTAACATAAATACCTTTATATCTGCCTGTTCAAATGGCATAAAGGAGAACCTTTCCCCCATGAAAATAGTTTTGGTTGAATTACTTCCCAATGAGTGGTGAAAACTGGTGCACAGGAAACTACACAATAAGGTGCTTGTAACCACTAACAACCGTTCAAATTCAATCATTTTTCTAGTCTCTTAGATAATGAAAACACTTTTTTTTTGCAGTTTCCCTGCAGCAGTTCCCATTAATGTCCTCCGGTGTATGTTTTTGCCTGTTGCAATAATCTAATATGTATTATCAATCATTGATTTAAGCCCCACAAGAATCGCCCACTTCAATCAAAGCAGCTCATTATTCATAATGTGTTTTATAAAGAGAATACATAGTTTGATTTCCCGTCTTGTGTAACTGCAGTAAGCGAATGGATTTTTAGCTGTTGTCTAACCACCATTATGGGCCCTGTAGCAGTAGAGCCACAGGTTGGCTAATTCCGTTCTACAGTAAATATATGAAAAAGCGTACTTGGGCCTCTAGTGACACAATTGCTACCGCTCTTTAGAGGTAGGATCCCCCTATAAAAATATATTGTAATATGGCTGATAAATTTGACAGTAGTGGGGGACCTGGCCAATGAGGTCACCCCAGTGTAAGAAGTGACCACCTGACTCGTGTCCAATCCTGGCCAGGTACATCCCGCGGCTGACCAGTGCCTCGATTATATCATGATCAATGTCGTGATGCAGCCAGAGATTTAATACCCTCGTAACAGAGAACTTTGCCCCCCCCCCCCCCCCCCCTCGTGACTAAATTCTGAATTTAGTAAGTGACCTGAGCACCATCTTTAAACCGTACCTTGCCTGATTCATGTTGCACTAATTTAATAGGTTAATTTAATTGTTATGATCAACCTTACATTATTTTCTATGTAAGGCGTGAATGCTTTAGTATACTATGTACTCCATATGACATTTTTATATTTAAAAGTCTGATCTCCAATGAATTCACATCGGCCTAAATACCTGAAATTAACACTTTCTTTCCTCGTTCGAGAACATGGAATTTCTATGTTAATGTACATTGTTTTTCCACGTCTGTTACCAAACCCGGTGATGCTCGGAGGGTCCGGACGTCTATTTATATATTTCTACAATGATCCCCTGCAGGAGATTGCGGTGTAGTGTCTTTAATATCTGTCTGCCGTTTATGGGGTGATTTAGAAGAAGTAGAATTTTATTTTCTGTACATCTTTTTTTTTTATTTTATTATTATTGTAGGGGGTTGTTCAATGCATGGGTTTGTGAATTTATATTATGGGGAGTTTTTAGAAAAAAAAAAACCCATTAAAATGCCCTGACAATTGCAGAAATTCAGTGTTGCAATTTTACCCGTGCAACTTGGACATTAGATGGCATTGCATTCAAAAGCGAATGTGGGCTTAAGTACCTTTTTAAATTAAAATGCATACTAAAACTTATGGAATATACTGCAAATTCCTGAAAGCTGGAGAATCCTTTTCCTTAAGCGAACACTTCAAGGCATAAGTAGCTATACTGTAACTCCCCAGCTGTTATTGAACGATCAGTAACTGGCAAGCCATGCCGATATAGTTCCAGGACTGTTAGATGGCTTCATCTATAGCAAAATGGGATGAATGCCAATCAAAGACTGATCCGGAACACACGAATGAACATTTATCAAGGTCGTCTTTGAAATTAAATGATATAATACACTACTTTTAAGTTAATTCTAGAACATTGATATCTTGTGTTTTTGTGTGTTTGTACATAGAGTGGACAGAACCGGGTCATTCTATGGTACCGTGTGCAGTCACTTGAGATAGATATAAATATATGTTTCAGAAAGGCAGGAGGTAGGTAGGGAGGGATGACCTTGCAGTTGGTTTGCAGGTGGACATTTAACCAACAGCGCTAACTCCCAGCACGAACATGGTCAGGGCTAATGAAAACCTAATTTTGGATTGTTTGACGGCAAATTGAATGGTCTCTTTTATAAGCAGTCTGGATGTTTTGTGGAAAATGCAAGTTATGTACAGGTAATTGAACTAGCCTGTTTGTACGTAGTTCCCTCGAACAGGTAACTTTTAGTCTTGTATAGAAAGTGTTTCAACAGACCGGAGGTTCACAGAATACTGTATATAAAGCACTTTTCTCACAACTGACTGCCAGTTACTGGTGTTTCCTCTTTAATTATCATTGTTCACAATGTTACAGTTGTTCAGATGTTTTTTCCTTTTCTCCCGAGATGACAATAATTCTCCTCTGTTCGTGTGATTTTTCTTTTTTTCCTGTCTTACTGCCTTCAAGCTGTCCGATAACACAGTACAAGTGCAATTTAAAGAAATAAAATCTCTTGGAATAATATATTTAATCGTAATTAAAAAATACAATTCTCTGTATATTTCCTATTTTTCATGTGTTTTTGATATCTCATTTGTTTGTTGTAATTGTTTCATCATAAGGATGTCATACACTGTAAATTTAGTTCTTATAAAAAATAAGTTTATCCTCATTAAAAGCAGAATTCTCTCCTTTTTCTTTTTTTATGAATTCATTTTACATCTCTGCAGTGTTCACTGGTGTAAAGTAATAGGATCTCATTGGATGTATTATGTGCCGAGGATTCTCACTTCCAGATAACTGTACAACTCCTGTGATAGCTTCCAAATCTATTCCCTCCTTCAGCAGTAGGGGGAGACAGAGAGGGACTTGCGTTACACCCCTGAAGGGCAGGGCACTGGAGAAGTAACTGGCTCCTCCTTTCTTTTTCCAGTACTTTGTCTCCAGACTCTGGTCGTATGTCATCAATGCATTGGTGCTTCCATTGCCATTTAAGGCGGTCTCTCTCCTTTCCACCTGAATCAGTTGATCCCTTGGGTCGTATGCAAAGTCAGACCACAGGGGGTGCAGTCATAGCACCCTATTGGGTTAGATGATCCTGGATTCAGATTGGAAAAAGTTCCCGAAACACAAAGCTTGATGAATGTGGCTTAACAGAATGAAAGAGAACAGCCCGAGTCTTTCAGATTGTAAAGGAGCCGGGTATAGGTGGTTGCCCTTCTCTTTGTCACCATGAAGCGTGGTTCTAAGGGTCCTGCAGGGTGCTCTTATGGAGGCACTTCATTTTGTTCTTGTAATTTTCTCTCCAGAAAGTAATCATTCTCCCAACTACTCTTTCACCTTTGTCAGTCTCTGACCTGGTAGCTTTCTCCCATAGATCTCCATATCTGGTTTCTATACAAACAAGGTGATCTTTCATAGGGGTTCCCAGTTATGGGTGTCTCTGGTTATCACATGCAGTAGCTGGTGGTGCTGTCCTTTCAACTCTGCACCTGTTCAGGACATCTATTATAAAGGCCATGAGGAGTAGTGCTCTACCTCTGCCCCAGCGCTCTCTAGGGGGATCACAGTGGTGATTTGGCTGGCCTGTGCAGGTAGTGTTCCCTGTGTGTGCACATACTTAACCAGGGCAGTCCTTGCCTGGTACATCATGGGTGGACTACAGAGTGCTCATCACTATTTACCTTTCCCAAATTTTACAAAGTGAAACCACCACCTGTGCAGAGACTGCCTTAAGTCAAAAGGTCCTCCACATGGCTGAATCCTCCCTACCCTTCGACGGTCACTTTGGGACATCCCACCATCAATGTCCTACTACTAAATGAGATGCAGGATCTTTGTATTTTATTAAATTAATTTTTCTGATGCTTTATGGGTCCACAGCTCCACCCAAACAGAAATTGTCCATGCTATATTCTGCTCCTTTCCTTGTATCCTCTATGGGCCAACTTTAAAATGAGTAGGGATGTTTTTAAAGTGAGGAAGAGTCTGATCTTTATCCTGTGTCTAACCTGTGAAACAAAACCCACTGTTTATGTACCAACAAAGCCTTGCAGAAAGGTCGTTAATATCAAGTGCAAAATAATCCTTTTATCAAGCAGAGGTGTTATGCAGTTTGCTATACTGTATGGTCTTTTGCTGATAGTTGACATTGTTCATCCTCCATAATAGAGATCCAGAAACACTGGATCGGTAAGGTTTAGATAATATACATCCAGCTACTGAAACCATAACATAGGTGTAACAGACATCGTTCTGGGATTGCTGGGTGGGTACCAGATACTTTCCTTATAACCACCAGCTAGCGCTGCTCCTGAGTCCTTGTCAAGGACAGTGGTCTCTGTTCCTGACAGCAATATAACAGCTTTTGATTATCTTTGAGAGCTAGTGATACCATAATAGACAAAGATTAGGACATCTTTCTCAGCCACTCATGTAATATAACAGCAGATTGAAGCATAGGCCATAAAATGTCTCAACACAGTTGTGGGACACTGCTCACCATTGGGGTATAGAGGGCGGTGTGTGGAGTTGGGCACTAGAAAGGCCAGTTTGGCCTGTTCTCTTCTGCTCCCTTTCACTGGAGATATCAGTCATTTATCTTACAAAGCCAATAAGAGAGGTGCAACACAATCAATAGAACACTCGTGAACCGTTAGAAACAACAAACAAGGGTGGGATCGCAGTGTCCCCCAACTATGTGAAGAGAGACATTTTAGGGTAAGTATAAAAATGTTGTTTTCTCTTGCACATACAATTGAGAGACACTGCTCAACAAGGAAGATGTTCCAAAGCTGCCCCTCAAGGGTAGGAACACGCAGCCTGAGCTTAACGCAAAACTTTTCGGCCAAAACTGGTGTCTTTGAAGACAAATACATGAAAACGATAATATTTAGTGAACATATGGACAGATGACCATTTGGCTGCCCGACAACTGTTCAACGAAGCCCTGTGCCACGCTGCCCAGGAAGTACCAACCAATCTAGTGGAGTGAGCCATGAGGTCCTCAAGAACCGGAGACCCCCTGAGAAACATAGGCCTAATAGTAGCTGTTATCCATCTGGCTATAGTTTGCTTTGCCACATTTTCGAGCATCATACAGAATAAAGAGACTGTCTTGCGAACTGAAGATGAGCGATTCACATAGATCCGTAAGTCTCTGATCACCTCCAATTCCGTCCGAGAGCCCCAACTGTTGGATGAAGGATCTCTAGACAACATCAGGATAACTATCCGGTTTTATATGAAATTTAGATACAACTTTTGATTGAAAGGAAGGTAGAGTTCTCAAGACAGCCCTGTCGTCATGAAAAACCAAGAAGGGAACTCTGCAGGAGAGTGCTACAAACAAACACGTCTTGCTGAAGAAATTGCCAGCAAAAAAGCAACTTTGCAAGAGAGAAGCTTGAAGAAAATAAATTCCAGCGGTCTAAACTGCGGTTTCTATAATGCAGTTAGGACCCAGTTTAGGTCCCAAGTAGCCACCTGAGGAACAAAGGGTGGCTAAACATGTAAGACCCCCCTGGAGAAAAGTCTGTAGCTCTGGTAGCAGAGCCAGACATCTGAAAATAAATTGACAGGGCCGACACCTGTACCTTAAGGGATGCCAGCCCCAAGCCTTTATCCAGACCGTCCTGAAGGAATGATGATACTGTGGCTAAACCGAAGGAAGAGGTTGACACACTTTTCTGCTCACACCAATCTATGTCTTCCAGACATGATGGTAATTTCTGGATGATGTTGATTTTCTAGCCTTTATCATTGTTTGAATGACCCTATCTGAGAGGCCCTTACATCAGAGGATTAAAGTTGCAAGCTCCAGGCCGTCAAAGCCAATCGTGCTAGGTCCTGAAGAAAAAAACGGACCCTGGCTGAGCAGATCTTTCCTGAGCGGAAACTTCCAAGGTGCGTCCTCTATCATGGCAAAAAGATCCACGTATTACAGTCTTCTTAGCCAATCGGGTGCCAGAAGAATGACCTAGACTCCTTCATGCCTGATCATCTTCAATACCTGGAGTAACATCAGTATTGGGAGGGAGGGATGTAAACCAACCAAAACCACCAAGAAACCGTCATGGCATCCACTTGGTACGCTTGGGGATATCATGACCTGGCACAATACATGATGACCTTGCAATTCAACAGAGAGGCCATCATGTCCACCTCCGGTTGACCCTACCAATCAGTGAGAAAACTTCCGGGTGGAGGGACCCCTCTCTAGTGAATGGCAATCAGGTAATCTTCCCAGTTGTCTCCTGGTATGAATACCGCTGAGATGCCAGGAACCTAATGTTCTACCCATACCATGATCTCTGTCACCTCGTTTATGGCCAGAAGACTTCTGATTCCCCCTTGGTGGTTGATATATGCCACCGTTGTGGCATTGTCAGATTGAATCCGAATGGATTTGTTTTTCCATTGGGACTATGCTTGGACCAACGCCTTGAAGACCGCCCTTAACTCTAGTACATTAATAGGCAACTGCTCCTCCGTGAACCAGAGGCCATGCAGTCGGAGATTCATTGACACAGGCCCCCAGCCTGACAGGCTGGCATCCTTTGTCACAATGGTCCAATCCCATACTTCCCTGATTGAGATTCCCTGCTCATGTCCACCACAACAAGGACAGACCGGTTCTTGGTGACAGGTGAAGGAACTGGGCTTCCAAACAGGGATTTGACTTGTTCTATTTAGAAAGGAGCTCTTGCTGGAAGAGGCAGGAATAAAATCTCGCAAATTGCACTACCTCGAAGCCCGACACCATGCGTCCCGTCATCTTCATGCACTGAAGGATGGATTCACGCGTCGGGGACAACAGAGCTTTTACCTGTTGTTCAATGGTCCAGATTTTTTCTAGAGGCAAAAAGTCTCTGGCAACTGGTGTCAAACAAAAGGCCTAGGAAAACCATGTGATGAGTGGACACTAGGATGGACTTTTTCAAGTTTATAATCCAGCCGTGGGACTGCAAGGTCAGTCAGATGCAGATGGGACCTCAGCCGAGTCTGAATCTCGCACTGAAACTGCCTTGATCAGGAGAGGCCCCGTTACTCCTTGCTGATGTATGACTGCAGCCTTCACCATGTCTTTCGTACATAACCTTGGCACCGTTGACGGACCAAAGGGCAGAGCCTGGAAATGAAAGCTAGATTGGTCCACCGCAAACCTGAGGAAGTTGTGATGTCTCTGCCATATTGGTATATGAAGGTAAGCATGATGTCCAAGGATGCTAAAAACTAGTTTGGTTTCATTAAATGTGTTACAGAACGGATTGATTCTCTCAAGTGAGCATTGAGGGACTTTTTAAGATTAGAATGGAACGGTATGACAGACCTGGTTTTTGTACCAGAAAGAGATAAGCGAGTAAAACCCCAACCCCCATTGTTCTTTTGAGACTGGTACAATCATCCCTGACCCCAACAGGGAGAGAATAGCTTTCTGAGGGGCCACCCTCCTGCCACGGGGAGCGATCTCAAAAGGTCTATGATATAACCCCTGTGATTTATTCCCTTTCCCCAGGTGTCTGTGTTGGAACTGTCCCATTGGTCCTGGAACATCAGGAGACGGGCACCCACCACTATACTACCGGAAGGGGAGGGGAGGTTGTTTAGTCTGTTGGCTTTGGGCACTGCTCTTCCTACCTCGCTACGCCCTGCTCCGAGGTACTGAGGAATGACCTCTGGTGGGGGTGCCTCCGGATATGCCTGTAAAACGAAAGGAGTGAAAACGCCTAACTTTTGGTTTAGGAACAGCCACTGGCAGAAACACACTTAGTCCCCCAAGGGCCTGAGAGATTAATTTTTCTAAGAGTGGACTGAATAATGCTGAGCTATCATACGGTAATGCCTCCAAAGCTTTTTTGGATTCTGCATCCTCCTCCCACAATCTCAACCACAGTGTGCGTCTAGCCGCCACTGCCAGGGAGGAGGTCCGGCATAATCCCTGACCTGCGTCAAGCACTGCATCTCCCAAATATTTGTCCGCCTCCTTAAGGTGGTCGACCAAGGATGACCGTTCAGCTCTTAGAACTCTCCACTGAAGGCCATCACTGAGGGCAGAGGCCCACTTTTCCGCCGCCGTGATGGGACGGAGGGAAGCCGCTAAAGCCACATATATGGATTTTAGGATGCCCTCACATTTTATATCAGTGACATATTTTACGTTAGCAGCAGTGGATGATGCTAAATGTGCAATGGGAGCATCCACGCTGGGATGATATTCCCATAACACCACTTCAGAGTCTGGAAATGGCTAAATGACGCAAAACCTTCTGGGAATCTGATATTTACTATCAGGTTTCATTCTGGCCTCTTTGCCACATCTCTGACCATTGTGGGGTCGATGGAAAAGAAATTGTTTCTTTTTACGTTTAAACATGGATACCCAAAAGGTCACCTGTTCTTCCTCAGAAATATCTAGCACCTGTCTTACCGCTAGAATGCAGTCCTCCAGTCCTTGTCTGTTGGGGGAATCTTCTTCACAGGCAGATAACTCCTCAGTGTGAGTCTTCAACAAGTTCACCTTCCATAAGAGAGGGATCAGTGTCTGACTTTGGCAGCTCTTGGGCCTGGGCATGAACCTGGCGTTTGAGCTGCTTACCTGAGAAAGAAAACGAATATTCTTTCCAGGGATGAAGAAACTCTGACCAGACCTTGTACAGATCTCTCCAGGTTTTGCATCCAGGAATGAGCAATAGCCATCGCTGATGCCTGAGGAAAATATAACATACAATAAATCACAGATAAAGAGTATGAGATAAAACATTCACTCTGCTAGAGGACTGAAAAGTTTTTCCCTCAGGATAATTGTGACAGGCACTGCAGAGGCTGTGAGGAAAGCCCGGCAAGGAGTCTCCTCCTAGCAGCACCTCCTCTTGTACACAAAACGGCACCTGGATCACCACCGAAAAACTGGTAGGAGCTGTGTGCCCAGAGCTCCCTGCCAGTGACCTGCCCACAACTTGGTACTTGGCATCCCCTCTCTGTCCTCAACGGTGCTGTGGGGTGCAGGTGTGGGCAGAGACCGCCGGCAGCGCCGTATCAACCCAGCTGGAAATGGAAGACTGGCGCTGCTGCTGCGGGTCCTGGCGCGCTCTGTCTGATGTCCTGGTCCAGCCCTATGTCCCCCGGTCACTTTCAGAGTGAGTGAGTGATCACTTTTGCCGGAGAGCCTATTGCAGTGTTCAGCCTAAAGTGCGGCTTTAAGCGCTCTCCCTCCCTGCTGCAGTGTTTACGCTGTGAAGACTACTGTTAGAAAAAATAGAATAAGATGCTATGCTATAAATAAAGTGCTTAGTCCAGTGGCAGTAAATTAACAATTGATATCTCTGGTGAGAGATAGAGGGAAAGGGAGCTGGCCAAACAGGTCTTTTTAGTGCCTAACTCCACACAGCGCCCTCTATACCCCATGGTGAGCAGTGTCCCCCAACTGTATGTGCAAGATAAATTATGAAAATTTGCACTGTGCATCTCCACAAAGACAACGTGTCTATATGCAGACATTCGGTCTCTTCTGGGCTGAGCACAGCAAGGGTGAGTTCATGCAAATATAGCTCAGGCAGACCAGCATGGAAACGCATATTCACCTAACAGGAGCCATTTCTGATTGGCCGATTGCAAATTTACCTCATAGGCACAATGAAGAAAACACCTATTGGCTTCAATTATATTATTCCTATTCTACTGTCATTCATACACAAGGAGTACTATATCAACCCTATTAGCTAATGTGTTTTTCACTAACAAAACAAATGTAAATAAACATATTTGGCTTAAGTTCTGGTTGTACATCTGATGTAAGTCTGACGGACACGCTACAGGTGCGGTGCTGGCTGCTTACAACTGGATGTAAACACTATTTTACGGGCGAATTGTTTGAGCGTAAACTATGCCCAACAGGCAGCCAACTCGGCATCTATGTTTATACAGAGAGCAAGTATAATTCCTATAAAAGCCAGTCCTGACAAAAATATAAAAGTGGGCAGAAAACCAGTGAGCCATCACACAGATAGGAATTAAATTACTCAAAGTAGAAAAAAGTAAAATGATGGTGATGAGGCCTCTTTAAAACCTTCTGTAGCATGAAATAAATGAACCAGCCTATAGTTGTAGCATTTTGGTGCCTGAAAATGGACGGCACGTTATGGTGGCTACCGGTACAGCGATCCTGGTGTGAGCAGATTGTAAAGACACTTGACAGCCTGCACAGCTAAGGACAGGACTCCTGGATTACCCATCTTATCAGAGACAGAATCCTCTGACAGCCGTAGAACTGATCTGCGATAATGATCACTCACTGGAATTAACCCAACAGTCAAAATCTACATTTTAAGATAAGCTGAAGTCAGAACAAATTTGCAGAAGTGCAAGAATATTACAAAGAACAAGAGTAACAAACATTCTAGTTCACGTGAACAGTACGAAAGGATCAACACTTTAGTTATATTTCACAACAGAGCAAACTTTTGGGATTTTGTCTCACTTTAAACCATCAAAGTTTGCAAATCCTTCTAATCAGTAACATGTTCATCATACCTCCGTTATATCCTGTGTATCAAATACACTGATGTTTCTGCCGTCTCAGTGTTACCAAATAGCAAAGTTCTAATTAATTACAATTAATGTCCTCGCACACATTCATCCTTTGTCTTAATCAACAATAATGTCCAATACCCTTAATTGTAATGATCTTAACAAATTTTAAGATACATTTCATAAATTAGTTCGAGATGACCTGGAAGATATAAAACCTCTGCAAAAACTAAAAGAATTTTATGAAAAATGCTGAAAGAACGAACACAAAACCCCGACATCATTGTAGATAATTACATAAAAGAGGCAGAGATACTTCTCTCAGACCAAGACATTAAATATTAGCTGCTTTCCTATTTCAAGAAAGTTATGTTATAATATCTAGGGCCCTGGAATTGGGAGATTCTTAATAAGTCACAATTTTACTTTTTTTTTCCTATTTATTTTTTATTTTATTTTTAATATTACAAAACCCCTCTTTTATATAGGACCCAATTAACCCTGAAGGCAGACCTATTAGTTATGGAATAGAGTTGTTAATATCACGCTTGTCTCATTATGTGAATCTACACAACCATTAGTAGATAAACCCTCATTTCTCAATAACTCTACACAAGTTATAAATATTCTGAATCATTTATTATTACTAAGGGGTAAAAATATTATAAGAATGTTTCAATGTAATTCAGTTGGACAAGTTATAGTAACTTTATTATTATCTTTCAGGTTATTTAAAATAATAATAATACATCATTGGGTTTTCTAAACAATGGGTTTATAATCTCTTAGGCATTCCACACCTAAAACAGTTGTTATAAGGTCACAATCCTTCACTAAATCTTACATGATTAGGTCCCTTATTGAACGAGAGTAATGACGATTTGGTCTCTCTGTGTCGGAGGGCTGCTGATGTAATCATCAATTTCACTTTCTGGTTTTAAAAAAAACCCCAAACATTTATTACTACATTCCCTTTTCTCTCATCATTTAGATACGATAGAGAAATTCTGATCAGTAAATCAGTTTCAAATAAGGCTTGGTAATTAGATGCAGAATTTTAGTCATCCCAGAGTTTAAATCTGACTCGTTGACATAATTCATTCATTTCTCCCTCATGAAAGATTATGACCCTTACTGGAAATAAGGCAGATATTAAAACAGATTATCGTGGTGTTCTAGAAATACACGTTATCTTACGTTTATATATCCCTTTGGTTTAAAATCAAAGATATGGATATCCAGCTAAGGATCATTTCATAATATAAGGGTGATCCTAACCAGAATAAACATAGGATATGGCCATTAAGGAACGTTCTAAACCCACAATAGTAATTATCATGTAACTCTGATTAACTCAACTTAAACATATTAACACAAAGTAAACGTATACTGTTTTGGAAATACAGGTTTCAAGTACATGAATTTCACATGATAACTATGTTTAGTGTTCGATGACATCCCTAAACTGATAGAAACTGTTTCACCACTGTTCCTGAAGTGAGGAGTCTCACGAACATGCACTCTGTGGAGATGTAACAGTACGGAGACTCTGGGAACTAAATTATAAGCCAAATAGACAAATTGCAAAACTTTTGAGTAGTATCAGTTAGCGCAAGTTACTTCTTCAATGTGAACAAAAAAAGATGTTTTGAACGAGGTATTGTTGGGCAATTTGGTAAATAATGCAACACTTACCTATTGGTCAAGTTCTCTGAGACAACTGACAGGATTATAGTTGAGCCATAGGCACATTAAAGTACCACACAGCATATATCTATATACCGAGAAAGAGAGTGTAAGCTTAGGACCAACTTCATCAGCATGGACAAGATTAAGATTCAGCTCAAGTTGACCAATACAAGTCTCCACAAACTACCTAAATTTAGCAGATTAAGTGATGACAGTTCCATTTAGGACCACAAACAAATGGACATTTAAAGATGGTTACGTCTCAAGACCAAATGTTCTCCCTCTGGTGGACAAGGTCAATCAAGTCCTATTAAATGGTCAATCTATATCTAGTGGATAGGGGCAATACAAAAAACATTTAGAGAGAAGAGAAGTCCAGGGGTCCTTAAATATATGTTGCTCAGAAAGAGTTAATGAATGAATGTGTATCTTTAATAAGATGAAATACATTAAGATTAAAAGAGATTTCAGAGATAAGTATAATAAATATTTGTAATGTTTGGGGCTTTGTCATTATTGCATTTTTAGAGGCCTATTAGATATCAGTTTTATGAACAACCGAGGGGTTTTCTCAGGTAGGTTTTAAGCCTCTGGTATTAAGTGATTTCTATTTGTGCCATAATAACGGGGGTAATGGTACTCAATTGCTTTAAGAATATAAAAAAGGTTAAATTAATACAACTGTTAATGCAATAAAAAAAAAAAAATACAACTATATTTGAAAAACAAATAAGTTAGAAATTATATTTCTGTCAACACATAATTTTTGAGTTTATTTTAATGGTTATTTTAGGGGGTGAAAGGAGGTCGAGGGCATTGGGAAACCACTACGGGAATGAGATATATAAACTCACAAGCTAAATAAATTTGTTACAAAAAAAATGTTAAAAATACATCTGTGAAACAAAATGAAAATCCTCTCTGAACGTATGGAGCAGAGGTTCAAAATTAAAACCTAAATTTAGTAAAAGCCAAATGAAGTTTTGCGGAAGTCGCAAGTCCGGGTGCAGTTCTGTAACAGATTTCTGAGATCTGGTTCGGGAAGGTTGATTTGTTCCAGGAACTTCAGACGGTCAGGCTTAAATTTCTTCCTCTCTGTGTAGAACTATTATATGGACAGGAAATCCCCAACCAAAAAGAATTATTTCAGCTTCAACATAACAAGGTAACAACTTTCAATTATTCCAGGACCTCTCATTGTGCACATTAAAGTTGTTTTAAAATCAAGTATTTGCTTCTGTTGGAGGGAGTGATGTTTATGGCTTTAGTAATGAATTCAGAAAGTGGGCTATAAACCAGTCCTGTGCTCCATTATGGCCTCTCCACAGGATACATGCTGGGGTGACTTTGCTGCACTAATGATACACAACCATTTATAGTAGGAAGTGTACTTTAAAGGAGCAGAATCGCCCTGCTCTAATATCCATATTCCATCTTACCCAAATCTGCTGGAGAAATGTCACAATGAGCCGAGAGCGTTCTACACTATATACATCCAGGCTCGGACTGGCCTGCAGGGCAGCAGGACTATCCACCGGTAGGCCCCGCCAAATTATAGCCACGCCCCCTCCGTTGTTAGGGAGGAGCTAAGAAAACAGCTGACTCCCGACTTGCATACAATTCATCTTTTGGACATACGCGAGAACAGGAAGGGACAGATGCGTTCCACAGTGGAACGCAGGTACCCTTCTCTCCAACAGTAACAAGCACGGACCACGAGAAACATCCTCTGATTTCAGCACATTGGGTACCCGGCCACCATCTCTATATACATCGAAACTGCAAGTAAAGAAAGTTAAATTTGAAAGCATCGCAGCAATAACCATGTGATATATGTGGACAGTGATCTGAATATTTATATTGCACTAGCAGAGACTTAAAGAAATACCAATTCCCATCTACTGGACTTGTATGCTATGAACATTATTTTATTGAGATATCAGTGACTGTGTTATATCTGGATCAATGCAGCATTTATACCCACTGCCATTTGCCTCCCAGTAGCTAGACTAGTCCAGGTCTATATACCTAGGTTTGTCTGATTTTTTTATGTATGTTCAATTGATGCCATACCATATGTATGTATATAGAAATCAATGCCTCATAATATAAATACTGTGGTTTAATTGGAGTATTTTATTTGTCTATATTAATGTATTTTTATGTATTTTAACCAGGATTCAATAAATTGTGATAAAACTAACATTAAATGTTATCCCACTAATTGAACTGAGCCTCTTGCTCACAGCCTAATACAAGATATAGAAAAATACGAATTGTATTCAAGATAAAAGAATACAAATTTTATTATTAGCATTACACTTGGAATAATACATAAGTCAATGGGCGCTTAACTTTCAGTATATTATTAGTTCGTAGAGAGGGATAACCTGTGTTAATGCTGCTCTTGCAACAGTAGGGGTAGAGCGCAACTCCTCCCCCCCCCTCCCCGTTTTTGCCAAACACTCCCGTTAAACACACTACCACACAGGTGCAGAGAGTCGCGTCTGGGCTCTCTGAACCTGCGCGGTAGTGTGTTTTTCACTTTGAGCAGGGCAGATGAGAGTAGGAGTTCCGGATATACAACCGCCCAGAAGAGCATGAGCAGGTTAGTAACTAAGTGCGCAGTCAGCCTGTCATTTTAAAAGAGAAGGATGAGCACACTACATTCTTTATATACTACACAATGGTGCTAGCTGTCCTTCGTGGGCTGACCACTCCCCCTCTAGTGTCTGGTCTCGCCTCTATGATGGCTGGCCACACCCCCTCTGGTGGGCCCCTAGCGTTGCAGTCCCCCGGTGGGCCCTTCATGCCCCAGTCCGACACTGTATACATCTGCCTGATGGGTTCTGGTGGCTTATAGACAGAGGGATCCAGGGTGGATTTCATTTTTCTTTGCATTTCCAAATGGTATCTTGTCCAGAGGTCTCATTCTGCTCCATTCACATCGCTCTCCTAATGTGCGTGGGTTTTTGGTTTGTTTGTTTTTTTTTAAAGATTTTAAACAGTGATCTCAATACACCATTGTATGTATTTCATTTGGTATCAAAGTTACTGCATTTTACAGTGATGCGGTTATTCTATTTTTCCTCCCCTATTTAATACCATAGTTACAACACAAATGAAGAAAGCAGAGGATGAATTCTACAAGCCATAAGAAAACAACCAGTCAATGTTAGAGAAAAGCTTTCTCTTCTTTTGTTTTAAGCCGCACGTAATTCGAGCAAACACACGTCCGTATTCAACAAGGAGCGGATCTGAAGAAATGCGATTCTCTGCTCTGACAGACAATACAACACAATCCACGTACGTACAATACATACATGGAATATAAGCACATCACAGAAATAAATAAAAATGTAAAAAAAAAAAAAAGTACTCAATGATTGACACCTGTTAATAATATAATCATTAAGGAAAAGACATCGAGACATAAGAAACAAAAAAAATAAAAAACATTTTTTCATTCCCCTCCTCATCAAATACATTTATCGGGATGTTCTCAATGCAGACTATATATAAAATAAATGTTTACAGTTGCTCCTTACTGCAGATACAAGTTGTGGCAACATACACAGCACCACACACATCACTATTACTCGTCACTTACACCTGCCCTGTAGTTGGTGCAAATGAAACGACTGAAAAACACGTAGAGATGCCCAAAGCTTGAATCGGCGGCTGCTTGCGCACAGCCGCAGGACGCCTTTATTGTACATTGCCTGCGTTAGTCCTCCGCTTCCCCATCCCGCCCTCCAATAGGCGGCCGTCTGTGTCATTTACGTGCGTTTTTATAAATTGCGTTTTTTTTGTCGCAAGTCTCAGTTTTGCGCCTGCGCAGAGCCACCCACATGGATTTGTGTTGCAGAATCTGTATGTTCATAAAGACAGTCTTGGATCGCAGGCCTAAATAATGTCCCCCCAGAGACACTACAAAGTGCTGAAACCAAAGACTATAAATGTAACACTCACCCCTAGCAGCGTCACCTACTCCGCATCGCTGTTTGTCTGCATTATGTATCTATTTTGAGTGATCCAATGAAATCCTACTGAATAAAACCGTTCGCTCCCCTCCACATTTGACCAGCTCCATGACCACAACGTTCATTTCCTCCTCTTGATAATGGCAGAAAGGCTATCAGGCAGCACAGTGGTTAGCACTGCTGACTCACAGCATTGGGGTCATGGGCTCGATACCAATCAGGACCATATCTGTGTGTGGTTTGTGTGTTCTCTCCGAGTTTGCGTGGGTTTCCTCTCCCACTCCAAAATCATACTGGTAGGTTAATTGTTTAACCCTAGCGTGTCTGTGATAGAGAATTTAGAATGTAAGCTCTTATGGAGCAGGGACTGTAAATGATTCCATATTCTCTGTAGAACGCTGCGTAATTTGATTGGCGCCATATAAAAAGTATAATAATAATCTGTACCAAATACAGTGCAAATTGAACATATAACATGTAAAATCTTTCTACCTTTGTGAGAAACAAAACACAACATCAAGGAACAGAGAAACACTTATTTTAATGGCTGTTTTATAATACAAAAGTGGATGTTCACACTGAACCAACCATAAGCCTAAAAACTATCGTACACTAAAGAATATTCTGTACATACAAATCTCCAAAGTTTACCTACTGGACTGCACAGAACCTCCGGCATCTCGCTGTCAAACAACATACAAAAAGAACAACACAATTCACATTATTACAAGACACAGTCTGGAAATCTCTGGAACATTTAAAACATGATAATAAATTAAATCGGGAACCTCCTTGACAATGAAAGAAATGAAACCGCCCGTGTGTGTGAGACCTGTACTGCACACAGCTTATCCAGAAACGTCTGTAATTAGCTCCTCTTCTTTGAAGGCCTCTTGGGGGATAATGCCTCTGTCCTTTGGGAGGGATAAACAAATAATCTGGTCTATGTATCAGGTTCACGGCAGTGAGAAATAACGCACATAATGTATACAATTATACTGATTATAATATCGCAATTATCTATGTTGTTTTCACATTAGCCGGCAGTTTTTCATGACAATTATTCCAATTACACAAATGTTTTACTGTTAATTTTGCAAGCAAATTAATTGTTTGCGCTATTAGGGATACGTATAACTGTAAGACTGCCCACAAACAAAAATAAAGACTAAGTCGATATTCTACATTGTGGTTGCTATAGAAACCTGGTCAACGGAACCTTACTTCAGCCATGGGAGGAGCCAACTCGGCCGCCATGTACGCTTGCATTAGAGGACTATTGGGAGGGGGGGGGGGGGGGGGGGGAGGTTAGACTCCTTTAAAGATAATTTTCTGCTGCTACTTTTTTTTGAAAGACTTATTTACAAAGGATCATTGCCGGAAAAAGTCCCTGGCTCTACTCATCGTTCTAGATACAACAGCTTACAGTCCTTTTATTATGAAAATCAGTAACACAGTTAATGTTCATTTATCGTTTATAGATCTTGAACATTTCTATAGGTTTCTATCTTGTACACAAAGTGATTATCAGTAGAACAGCGTCAGTTTGGAAATTTACCTTTAAGATCTCAAATATTTCCTTTGCTTGTTCTACATCCCAGTTATTGTCTTCAAGGCATCTATGCAAATAAAACAGCAATTGAAATGGATAATATGAATTCTCTATCACACAGAATGAGCTCAGTGGGAGGAATAACTGGATGTATAAATATGAATGGTATATATTAGTACATGTAGAAATTGTGTAATATCCTGCGTGACCACAGTTCAACGTCTACGTACGTTGTGATATTGGGGCAACTAGCCAATATCAGCAGTAACTTCGCAGCCTAAATTCTCTGGTTACTGATTTATTTTTATTTTTTTCAAACTCACTTGAGTGCCCAGCTGGGTTTCATTCCTGTATATTTAGAGAAGGCAATGACGTTGTCATCGTGGGCCGTCATGGTGGCAGGCGCGTCTTGGAAGAGTGTGAGGAAGGCTTTTGAAGATTTAGGTGAAGCGGTTTCTTGCGATGCAACATAGGAATTATTTATTACCATCTGATCGTTCAAAATCTGCGCACTAAAAACAGAAAAATATTGAAACGTTCTTTATTTGACAGCAATAACAATATTTCCACCTGGACTAGGACTAGATGAATAGGAGGCTACAGTTCAGGAAAGAGTAGGTTGCAGTACAAGATGGACTTTTACATGAGAGGTCACAGGGATTGTAAAGCGCTAAGGGGTAGTGACGCCATATTAAAATGTTCCTCTTCTGGTCATGTTGCATGGACGCTGACGTCAGATAAGAACCAGTTGGCCGATCCAGTCTGTCCTTTGCACATGGAACTATAGAATGTTGAGTATACAAGGTATAAAACAGGGAAACCAATGGTTCTTAGCAGACGCACTGAAGATCGGGCTGCTGGGAATATCTAGAACGAGGGAAACATGCACAAGGAAGAACACGCTCTGGTCACCAGGATGAATTTCCAAGTCATAATGGTGACCAGGAATTGTCCAGCCCTGGTCTACTCACATCCCCCATTACTTCCCCATTGGGTGCAAATCTAATGTAAGTATCAATTCACAATAATCCTGTTAATCTAGGTGCATCAGATATCTTAAATTTAACTCAAATACATATGAAATTGCAAAACTCCAAAGTGTCTTTTAATATCGTTATAATATACAGTAAAAAATAAAACAAACCAATTTGCACAAAGATTGTTAAACGCTCATACACTGGACACTTTATAAACGTCTGTGGTACAATCCATCTTCGCTGCATTAACCTTTATGTAAATTTCAGAGTAACAACTGTTCATCCTGAGTTTTGGGTGGAACACGGGACAAATTAACAGGAAATACCGCGTTCCCTTAACGGTGTCTGCGTTCCTCATAGGGGCCAACACAGCTCAAGTCAGAAATCCCACTGGTGCAAGTGCCCGTGTGCAAAAGTGATATCTCCACACACTGACCAGCAGTAATATCATTACTGAGAACCTGGTTACACTAATTTACATGAGTTTACCTATTAATACAATTTCTGAACTATATTTAAATATCCAGCGTTCATTTATAATACAAATGAAACTAGTAGTATTTATTAGAAACCAATAAAAAAAAAAATTCTATAGAATAATAAAGGAATGTTCAGTTCTGACCATACCAGGTTCCCGAGGCCGGTACAATGACAAATGTTCTTCTGAAGGGAATGAACAGGTTTTTGTAGTTCGTACTCACTGTGGGGAGAAAGTTTAAGTTATCACTTAGCTGTGAGGAAACATATACACACTAGGAACACAGATTTGTACACTGGTAATGACCGACTCTAGAAATACAGGTTGTCGCCTATAACAGAATATTTTAGGGAAGGGTGTTAGTTGGTCACATGACAATGACATATTAGGTCTAAATGGTTATCAAAATCGATTCTAAGAAAATAGATATCGCTTGGTTCATGTTACTGGATATTCTGAAGACAATTGGTATTTTTTCTCATCAAGAAATCCTTTTATCTGCAACCAATGGGGGACACAGCAATTAGTGAATCCCAATGGATAGAAAAGAGTTCCTAAAACAGAATGAGAACTTATCTAAAGATTGCCAAAGATTGAAGACTGATACATCTAGGAGGGATAAGTTTCCCAGATAAACGGGAAAGAAACTGCTTGTTCCAAGAGGACTGACAAAGGAACCATCAGTAGACCAACACAGACACAGGACTATAAGACATAGGGATATCCCAAAAGAAAAGAAGCAACAACCCCTGTACGACAAGGAGAGATGTAGAACCCTTCAACCAGATCTTCCCACAGATCTGTGCCTACAAAACACAGGATAGAGGGAAACAGACTGTCTACAATATGCTGTGTGCCTAGCGACAAGTAGCTGTAAGAAAGAGGTCATCCAAATTGAAATAACTTTAGAAAACCAGATCACGTGACAGTGTCCTTTGTGTATGGACAAAAAATGAAAGTGGTGTCTAGAGAAAAGTAGAAAAAAAAAAAAAAGTTATGGGCCTCCTGGTGAAGGCTTCCCTAGAACTCAGAGTCATAACATTAGTGGACCATATAGGAGGTAGCTACAGGCCAACAGTTATATAGCACACTGATTTAGGATTCTGTGGCAATGAACTGGTCCTGGAGATACAGGATTACTGTGTCAGGACAAGGAGAACACAGAGCAAACTCCTCCATGTACCTTTCTGCAGAAACTCATTAAAATAATGTCCCGTCCCCCAAGAGGACATGTTAATCTGGTAATCTGCAAATCCCATTTACTAGCAGCACCTAAATACTCAGGACTTGAGTTCCTGAGGCCTCCAAATAGGCGCGATACATGGGAATAGGTTCCTATAAATAAATATATATATATATATATATATATATATATATATATATATATATATATATATATATATACACTCTGTTGCACCGAAAGATGAAGGTCTAAGCAAATTTCAGGTCCAACTGGTGTCACAGTTTGTCATTAAAAAACTACGGTAGACAAAGCACAGATGTACTCTGAGCCCAACCACAACTAAAAGGTGCTAGAATGGTAAGAGCCACCCTACATAAACCGTACAAGAAGGGGAAATCTCAATAATTCACGGACAGCGACTGCTGTTGTGGTCTGTGGATCCATTGGGCGAGCTCTATGCCAGCACACGCACCAAGCCACCAACAAACAGAGCAGTAACACTGGTTATTTGGTGGTTGCCCTTTATTTTAGAAGCACGACTGAAACAGAAAGGATTGAGATCTCCCTCTCTGTGCCCCACCACACTGAGTCCACCTTTATCCGGCATCTGAGGGGATGGAAACCCATACTGTTGTAGGAGGAAAGGCCGCAGCTTGGAGGACAACAAGCTTTTCCCAAAATTCCAATACCTGGAAACAAGGTAAACAGATGGCAGAAAAGACAACCTGTATGTGTTGAGTACTATCCCCAGGGGCCATCAGCTTCATCTTACTCGCCAGAAGGGGTGGGGAGGATGGAGGCAATTGGAAGAGAGGATCCTTTATTGAGTGTGGACAGTGGCTCCTTCTGTGACACACGCCAAGGGTTAAACAAAGTTTGACCATAGGTAATCATGCTTAGAGAAAAATCTTAAAATTAGTAAACATTGTACATAGGACAGGACTATAACCTTCTGGCAGCTTTGAAGACATCCTACTGTGCCCAAAAGATGCTGGTAATCCAATGTGTTATTTGAAAGATTTGGCAACTTCTCTTGGGTCAACTGGAAAAAAAATTGTTGTGTTCCCACTTGAACCTGTTCTGCCTCTCTCATCGCCTCGATCACAAGGCTGAAATACCTGGGTGCATGGATCTCTCCTGAACTTTACCATTTATCAGAGTCATTTGCCAGCTAAATGCACAGTTTGATGCCCTTACAAAGACCTGGATATCCCTTAGCCAGTCCTTGCTCGGGTGACTAAGGACATGGTAAGGGCAATTCCTTGGGATATGTTTAGACCTATTTGCAGATGGATTCTGGAGTTAGGGTGGGGATCATCAAGGGTCAAGTTAAATTACAACACGTGAGTCGGAGACTTCCCAAGATTTATTTCGACTTTTTAGCATGGCAGTTGGCTTATGCCCATTAGTAGCTGCCCTCACCAATTGATAGCACTTCCATAGTCCTGAAAGCTGCTATGGTGAGCTCCAATGAGGGCCTTCCCAATCTAATGTTCAGGGGACATCCTCCATCCGCGGTGGAGCTCTTTATTCTTGAAGATGCTGACAGGCCTGGCCAGGGGCTACATGTGCTACATACAGCTCTACTAAGCAGTTGGAGGAACTGTGGAGAGCAGCCGATTTGTGTAAATCTCTAATCTACATGGAATTCCATAATCCATACATTTCTTGGCAGAGCGAATTTAACGGTACGGGAAGGAGATGGAGCGGACAGAGACAATATCTTTGCGAGGAACTTCTACATATAAAAGTATCTGTCGTATTATACCCCTGTATCTTTGCATAGGATGGGTCTCACGCCATTGGCTTCCTCTCCCAGATGTGACAGCACCCGTGGATGTTTTCTTCACATGTTACGGGCATAGCCTAAAGTACACAACTTCTGGGAATCCATCACTGCTCTGTGTGGTCACTGCTGCTTCTATTGATGCCACAAAATCTCTCTTACAAAAACGCAATGCCTCCATTAGCCCTCTCACTTTTCATGGAAAGATCTGATAAATAAAGATTTCCCAGTGTATAAGGTCACGTACCTTTCTTGGGGTTGCCCAGACTCTGCTTGGACAAGGTGTGGGGGGTCTGAATCCTGATATCCTCCCCCCCTTCCGCCACTGAATTCTTTGCATCATAGGGATTTAGAAAAATTCTTTGTTGGACCTGGTAGAATTCCCTATACCCGTCTTAGATTTTATGTTTTCCCAGACATCCCAATATCTCTTTTGGCAACACATTTTTGGGAGGATTTTACAGCATTCTTTGCTTCTGGAAAGCCTTGTACCTTTCTGGTGCGGTGTCTAGAACACTACCCAATTCTGGAGCACATGGTATTCAGCAGAGTCTAGGCTGCGTTACTGCTTCATGTTTGCAGACAAATTCCAAATCGGACGTAAAAAATGAAATAAAATAAAAGCCTCAGTCCTGGCCGACATTCTTATGAAATCCACCAAAGCATCACATAGAAAATCCGCCTTTTCTTTAACACGGGTAAGAACGGTTTGCTAGGAGTTTTTGCCTTTAGATGACCTAACCTCACCCAGACGCTTAGATCTGGGTATCCCGGTAGGAGAGATACTTGATCCTCTAGTGTTCATGGATAAAGAAGTTGAAGAGGTTTTTTTTAAACTTTTCTCAGAAGAACATCCTTTATTTGGACACCTGTCCCGGACTCTGATTTGTAGGTTCGCTCTTCCTGATACACTTGGTCCAAAATAATTTCGTGTCTGGATCCCACTATTCCTTAATACATTTTACAAATGTTTAGCCTCACTTCCAAACCACTGAACATCTCATTTTGCAGAGATTTCCCTTTACATATTCTATATTCATTGTGGCTGTTACCAAGGAACCAGCTCATGAACGTTGTGAACAAACAATGACATTTACACCCTTCTCAGAGTATGACGGGTCTTCTCCTTCCTCCTATTCTGTTTTATCACCTTTCTGCATCAGAATCTGGAGACTGGCGTCGGTCTCGTGATATCAGACGCCACACACCGCAATCTTACAAGAGACTGGTTACCTAGAAA
>NC_134404.1:336295243-336435243 GCF_038048845.1 Mixophyes fleayi | reverse complement strand
GTATAAAGGTTCCCCTTCATCTCTGACACTAGTGACATTCAGAAAGTGTCAGTGTGTCACACTGAATTATTAGTAATATAACAGAAAGGACTTGCGCTATGCCATATGGAAAGCGGAAATAATTGATTCGGCCGGACACAAAGATTGCTAGGACAGGGCCATAATAATTGCAATCCAGCAATAAATGAACTAAATTTTTAAATAAAACAGAAACATTTAAAGCTGCAGAGTCATTTTGGGGAAGATTAATAAAGTGCGAGGTCCTGTTGGAGCCTGGACGCGTTTCCGGGGATTATTGTATATAATATAATATATATATATTGGATATAAAATCGCTCATCTCTGCTCCGACTCTATCAGTGTGCTTGCGCATTCACTGGCTACAGATTGGTTCTAGCCCAGCCAATGGACATCTCTGAGGAAAAAAACCCAAATCTTCACACACATTGATTATTTCCCAATATTAAAAAGTAATGCAAAACACAGACGGCCACAGACACATAACTTACTGGCGCAGAAACGTCATTAGGAACGTTTTGATTTCGGCACTAACAAAAAAGCTTCCCTAGAACACAAAATGTAATTCAATAATGTTATTTAAAGCTTTGCTATATGGTAATCACAGTGACGGACAGTTCAGAAGTACATTAGTTACATCAATAACAGCGCCCTCTGTAGGAGAAAATGGGGAATGTAACTGTCTATCTTCACGGATTACTATGCAGAGAAAATTCAAAAAAGGTAAAAAAAATTATTTCTGCTTTCTACTGCAAAAAAAATCTAAATCCAAGAGCATGCAGGGCGATCTAACTACTATTTAAAGGACTTGTCCCCTTTCAAAAATTAGAAAAAATGTTCTCCAAAAGAATGTGGTACCTAAGATGTGGTTTTGGAAATTTGGCAAAGATTAGCTGTTTGTTGGGCTCTCCTGCTCAACACAGTCGTCAGGCTGACAATTCAAACCCAATAAGGAGCCACATCATCAAAGTCATTAGTTGAAGAGCCAACCAAAGAGCCAAAACTGCAATCACTGGGACTTGTTTTCAATGATAGAGCACCCCCTATAGGAGAGGGGTGGAACAGTCATCACAAGGACTGCATAAAAGGACCCTGTATCATAGCAACATCAGTATACATGGAAAAAAAAAAAAGACAGTCTGTGGTTTAAATTCAAAGCTAGAATGAGATATATCAGCAAATAATTACAGATTAAATAGAGATCACTTGCTTGAAAGCGGACATATCTATAAAAGATAATTCATATTTTTACATCCTTTGTTATCGGAGGTCACCCTATTATCAGAATCTGCCTGAATTACACCCACACGAAGACCTAGTACACACTACAGAAAATTTCTCCCGATGCCATATCTGTAACAAAAAAAAAAAAAAAATCTGATCAGCATGTCGATTCCTGTGTACACACTATACACGATTTACCCTCAGATCTGTGCTCTTCATCTGTCATAACCTTCGTATAAAAGATGGTGATTCTGCACACTGCATAGAGATCTATGGACACTGCCGGTCCCGAGTGCTTACACACTGCAGAATTGGAACGACATCGTTCCATCGTTGACCGACATTTTGAGTTTGGTTTAAAAATCGAATGAAACGATACGATGTGCTTTGGAACGATGATCGCTCATCGTTACAGTGTACACGCTAATGTAATATCGGGCTGAACAGTCGTTTATCGTGTGATTGGCCCGATAAGTGGCTGAAAAACCTGTAGTGTGTACCTAGCCTAAGTCACAGTTATATGTTATTTCACAAAACTATAAAAGTCAGCCATTTATACCTAGTCTGTTATTACCTGTGGCTGCGGGAGAGGCTTTGGTTCCTCTTGACCAAAAAATAAATTTTGTTTAAAAAAAAGTCCATCCTAAAATAAAAAGAAGAGATGAGAGCTGAAAATGTATAATGAGTCTGGAGGTGATAATATATTGGGTAAGGTGGGGGTGGGGGGTATAAGGGTGACCCAGGCAGAGCAACATATGGAAAGACCAAGACCCCCCTACAGGGATGGAGGCTGCTATTACATCAGACCACAACATCTGCACACACTATAGAAGCTTAAGTTCACCACCCACCAGCAGACAACACACGTCTCAGTCCTTGCACATACGCACCAGTTTCTGGATAGTAGGAAAATGATAGGTGATCAATCTGCAACAACAAAGAAAACAAGTGATTGGTTACATCTATTCTCTCCGGCAAATATTCAACATAATATGATTATGGGTGAAATTATTTATTTATTTATTGAAGGACACAGACTCAATGACACTGCTGTACATGGGATGGTGTGCAGGTATAGGCAATCAGAAGATGGGGGTTACAGGTGCCCAAAATACCACCACCTTCTTCGCTAAACATACGGATTAAGATATGAAGAAAACCTCTGCGTGCCGATTTCTGTACGGACGCCTCCTTACAGAGCAGCTCTGTTCTCTCCACAGCAGACTGTTTGCTATATACATAATGGGTCTGATTCATCTTTGGACGTACGTACATTTGCCGTATCCTGTGTGAATTAGCTCTGCGCATGCGCCAGAACAGAACTTACCAACACGACTGCCTACGCCGTGAAGGGAAGGGGCGGACACACGGGGCTGATGTACAGTGAGGGCGTCGCTAATGCGGATGCTACCGATTCAAGCCCCGGGCATCTCTTAAGTACCTGTTTTTTAGCCGTATCCTTTGCACCAGCTACAGGGCAGGTGTCAGTGCCGACTGATAGTGATGACTGACACGTATGTACGCCAGAACATGTGTAAGAGAAAGTATTATGGGGCTGCACGGTGGCTCAGTGGTTAGCACTTCTGCCTCACAGCGCTGGGGTCATGAGTTCTATTCTCGACCATGGCCTTATCTGTGTGGAGTTTGTATGTTCTCTCCATGTTTGCGTGGGTTTCCTCCGGGTGCTCCGGTTTCCTCCCACACGCCAAAAACATACTAGTAGGTTAATTGGCTGCTATCAAATTGACCCTAGTCTCTGTGTGTGTGTGTGTGTGTGTGTGTGTGTGTGTGTATGTGTATATGTGTGTGTATATGTGTGTGTGTGTATATATATATTAGGGAATTTAGACTATAAGCTCCAATGGGGCAGGGACTGATGTGAGCGAGTTCTCTGTACAGCGCTGCTGAATTAGTGGCGCTATATAAAAAATAACTGATGATAAACTATTAAAATGCATTTATGTACATTGCTTATTAAGAACATCCTGATTTATTTCAGGTTACAAAAAAAAAACTTTTTGGTTAAGGTCCTTTTGGTACATTTCATAGAATACTTTGTGTGCACTTTATGCTGCATACACATTGTACATATCCTGCACGGTGGTCTGTGTGTCCACATACAGTGAGTAACGTATAGCCAGAATGCACTTATACCGAGAATCTAATGGATACGTATCTTGTATCTGAGTCCAGGCGTACCAGTTACGTGCAATTTTTTTAAACGCAAGTGGTAGTCACGTTACGTTCAAAGTTGAAGCAGCCCCACTGTGTTTAGTACATACGGAGAAGCTGGATGGCCCCCTGTAAAATCCATAGCACTGGAGAGCAGCGTGTTATCCTGGAGGACGGGGCCAGTCCCCAGATACTAGTACCGGTTTTATTACATATATAGAGGAAAGTAACATGTCCGCTAACCTGTAATAAGCAGAGGAACTCTCCACGGACGCATGTAAAGGGTTTCCCTCCAACCAAAGCTCTCTCAGCTCCAGGTTGTGGATGAGATCAAGGTCTTGAGAGTGACAAAGCTACAACAGAGTGTTGGCATCATATACTGACCATGACAGACAGCCGCTACCAAACATACATTATAATCCCCCATGTACAAGTTATTTTGGTAAGTTAAGGTTGGTGCCAGCTGACCAGTGATTTTGGAGATTCTGACAGTGCAGCGCCCGTATGTTTTATGTAATGAAATATTATTGGAAGAATAATCATTATAAAGTCCATATCTAGGTCATAAAATGCCAGAGTACGGAGGAGAGGAGATGGGTTAGTCTTATGCTATGTATTCAGTATAACAATTGTATAAAAGTTCAAAATAGAAGTGTGGCCCTCAGTACTGGAGACGTTGGGCAGCGCTGAGCTTTTCTAGGCTTTGGAAATATGGGGGGTGGGGCCCAGTGTCATGAAATAACGTCTCCAGCTCTTTATATCCTGTATGACTGTTACCTGGTTGTAGGAGAGATTCAGGCTCTGCAGCTGGGGCGTCAGGTAGAACAGGTGGGCGAAGCCGGTCAGTTTGGACAGCTTGTTGTGACTCAGATTCAGAGACAAAAGCTTAGGACAGGAAGAAAAGTGACACAGGATTAATATAGGTGACCATCCAGGTTATAACATCCCCCACACTGTGCCACTTACAGTGGGACATCACAATTTACAAAGACAAATAGATGGCTCGACAGTTCGGATTGGCTGCACAGCTGGGCAGATGGGTGTAAAGCCATTTATTGTCTGAGTCTGTAAATGTCGTGTGTGCAGAGCTCACTACAGAGATGAATTCAGTACCAGAATAGTCCATGTTATGTCACTGAGTCCTCCAAATATGTATTACCTGTGGGAAATACTCTGATATTATTCGCAATATAAGTTCTGTTGCTGAAGAGTTGTTGAAGCTTAAAAGAACGTTGGAAGATTGTAAACCTGTAAATAAAACAGAGCAGTGTAAAGTGTCATAGTGTCATTCCACAGACAGACAAACACAAATTCATACATAATGTCATCTATTTTGACAATTTACACATGAACTGATCAATCAGAATCTGCATTACTCTGAGGGTAAATTCTGCAACGTCCCTGGTTGTTTAATACAATCTACTATAAAACTCTACAACCCTACAGCAACTTACCAGCAAAATACATTTCTACAGATAGGAGAATAAGATCGCTGTCTAAAAATCTGGCTTGGGAACAGCAGCAGACCTGCGGCCATTCCTGCGTGGATACAGACTGACATTACGCGGTCTGCAGTACCTTAGTGCAGGGTCACTGAACGCTATGGAGAACGGGTCTACTGTACACAAGCATTCATAGAGCCATATAGTATATGCTCTGTCCAACTCACATGTACAGTGGCCCGTTCTTTAGAGATATCTATTCTATACATCTATCATTATGCTTTGAACACAATTGCAGAGACCATGGGGGAGATGTATTAAGCCTTCTAAAAAAAGAAAAGAAAGACGTTGCCCATAGCAACCAGATTCTAACTCTCAATTATCTTGTACATTCTGAAACATGATAGCTAGAATCTGATTGGTTGCTAGGACCAACACCTCCACTTATACTCCTTTTACAAGTTCTGATACATCTACCACTACAGGTACAAGTCTTGGGCAACTCATAGTGCTACAGACAGTTGCCAACGCTGCAGATCTACTCAGAGACGGGTAGGAAGAAGTAATTGGCAACATGCAATAAGTGCAAAACTATTAGCGTGCATCCAAATATGGCAGATTTATGCTTTATTTTCCTTATGCTTACAAGGATGCAAGCTGGCCTATACTTCTAATGAACAAAGGAAAGCATTAGTTATATAGAACGGCTGTTTCATAATAAGCTGTGTGGAAGAAAAATGGGGAAGAAAGACAAAAAGAAAAAGTAATTGGGAGCTGTATTATTATTATTATTATTAATATTTATTTATAAGGCGCCACAAGGCATCCGCAGCGCCGTACAGAGACAAACAAAATCACAATACAATGGGAGACAGCACAGTACAGTAAACACAGCAGCTCAGTACGTTCAATGCACAGCTAGAGAGGGCGGGGAAGGGGGAGTGAGGATCCGCAAATGACGGGGCCCAAGAAGGAGGGCGGGGAAGACAGGGAGACCCCCAGGGGGGAGGAGGGAGCGAGAGTGGACGTGGGGTGGAGGACCCTCGAGGAGGAGGGCTAAGTAGCTGGAGAGCAGAGTTAGAAGTGGTGGAAACAGGAGGAGAGATGGCCCTGCTCAGAGGAGCGTACAATCTAAGGGGAGGGGTGGACAGACAGAGAGACGCAGGGGAGAGAAGGAGAGTAGGGGGACAGAGGCAGAAGATAAGGTAGGAAGTTAAGTGGGAGACAGAAAGGCTTTAAGAAAAAAGTGGGTTTTTAGGGCCCGTTTGAAGCTGGACAGATTAGGGGAAGTTCTGATGGAGGGAGAGAGCTTGTTCCAGTGGAGGGGGGCAGCGCGGGCGAAGTCTTGGATACGCGCGTGGGAGGAGGTTATAAGGGGGGAAGAGAGGCGACGGTCAGAGGCAGAACGGAGAGGGCGGGATGGAGCATGAATAGAGAGGAGGGTGGAGATGTAGGGCGCAGTGGAGTTGGCGAGGGCCTTGTAGGTGAGTGTGAGGAGCTTAAAGAGGATTCTGAAGGGGAATGGGAGCCAGTGAAGGGCTAGGTAGAGGGGGGAGACAAAAGAGGAGCGGCGAGAGAGGAAAATAAGCCTAGCTGCAGCGTTAAGGACGGATCGAAGGGGATCGAGATGAGAGTGGGGGAGGCCAGTGAGGAGGAGGTTGCAGTAGTCCAGGCGGGAGATGATCAGAGAGTGGATAAGGCATTTGGTGGCATCTTGGGAGAGAAAGGGCCGGATGCGAGCGATGTTGCGCAGCTGGAAGCGGCAGGATTTAGCAAGAGAGAGGATGTGGGGGCCAAAGGAGAGAGAGGAGTCGAGGATGACACCAAGGCAGCGAAGTTGGGGGACAGGGGAGATAGAGGTGTTGTCGACAGTGATGGAGAGGTCAGAAGGGGATGGGGTATGAGAGGGAGGAAAAACTATGAGCTCAGTTTTGGCAAGGTTAAGTTTGAGGAATCGAGAGGACATCCAGGAGGAGATGGCAGAGAGGCAGGCGGACACCCTAGAGAGGAGGGAGGGAGAGAGATCAGGAGAGGAGAGGTATAGTTGAGTGTCGTCAGCGTAAAGGTGGTAGCTGAAGCCGAAGGAGCTGAAGAGTTCACCCAGGGAGCAGGTGTATAGAGAGAAGAGTAAGGGTCCCAGAACAGAGCCCTGAGGGACCCCGACTGGAATGGTGGATGGGGGGGAGAGAGACCCAGAGGTGGTGACAGAGAAGGAACGGTGAGTAAGGTAAGAGGTGAACCAGGACAGGACTGGGCCGGAGAGGCCGAAAGACTGGAGGGTGTGAAGGAGGAGGGGGTGGTCAACGGTGTCAAAGGCCGCAGAGAGGTCAAGGAGGATGAGAAGGGAGAAGTGGCCCCTGGCTTTTGCAGAGAGGAGGTCATTGGTGACTTTAGCCAGGGCAGTTTCAGTGGAGTGGAGGGGGCGGAAACCAGACTGGAGAGGATCAAGGAGGGAGTATTCAGAAAGGTAGGAGGTGAGACGGCAGCAGACGAGCCTCTCGAGGCAAAAGGGAGAAGAGATATGGGGCGATAGTTCGAGAGAGAAGTATTAATGTGTAACCTTTATTGTGAGCTGACTCGAACACAACAAAGGTTAAACTAAACTATAAAATAAAATGTAAGTGACCGGCTTAGGGTTGGCTGTGAGTACACGCGGGCGTTTTACTCCACGTCTACATAAGTGTGTAAACATTGCAAACTGGAATAAATTTATTTCTCATCACATGGAGCAATTTAAATGCTCATTATAGTGTTAAAATGTGCTGAACTTTTCCAGCTACAACCCCCCCCCCCCCCATAAAAACACGAGCGCCTCTGAATCTGGAAAAGCTCTAGCGTGTAACGAACACGTGTCGCTATCTAAGAGCGGTGTCACACAAGACATTTTCATAAGTAAATAACACTACTGGTAAGTTGTACGTAGAATCCAAGCAGCTCTTCAGCAGCTGGTTAATCGCTCATTTAACAGGTGTAAGAAGAACAAGAGACTTCTATGAGGCATTTTTCTGTCTGAGCGATTTTAGGAAGGATATGAAGCTGCAGCCGTAACGTGCACACGTCATCACACACTAGTGCAGGAGAGTAAACAGCCCTTCTGTCTGATCGAAGCACAAAGCTATAATAATAAAGCTGAGAGATAGAACAGGGTGTACATAGAACTCATTTATCAAAGAATGAGCCATTGTTCATGTGCAATACAGTCATATTGGATACAGTAATAGTCTCCATCTCCAGCGCGTCCCAAGTTGCAGACTTCAGTATAACTGCGCATTGTGTGCTTTCTGGGCGTAGAAATAAAATAATAATGACAGTCAGAACCATAGCGTGAGCTTAACAAAGAAATCTAATGATATACGCTGCAGATCGAGGACAGAAAGGTCTGCTAGAGAATAACACACGTCTCACTACTCGATGCCGCCTCTTCTGTAGGGACTATGAAACAATCAGGCCGATTCCTTCACAAGTTCTTTTTACACACAGCACTATTAGTATAGCTTAGCTTGGGCCAGACCGGCACTTAACAGCTGCAAAATTTCTAGCATAGTACTCCAATGGCACCATGCTCACACTGAAGTGAACGGGGAACGCTCATCCCGTCACTCGGGAGCAATCATGCTAGAGATACGTAGCGGCATCTTCAGAGCTTAATTGCTCATTTGTAACTGGGAAGGAACGTCCCCCCCTCTCACTTCATAGTACTGCAGATAATACGGAGGTTTCGCTAGATTCTCTTCTTTCCACTAGATGGCAGCAGCAGACAGAGTTCTGCAACGTGGGTCATAAGAGGACAAGCTGATGTTATGTAAGAGGATGCAGACAAAGGAATAGTGATATCATCCTCATTTTCCTTCACATTGAATGAACCCTGGTAGGATGCAAAAGTTTGCTTAACATGGATGTACAAGCTATAAAAAAAAAATAAAAAAAAAAAAAAAAATAAAAAAAGCTTCATTTTCAGATCATTAACCACACAACCCAATAAATATCTATATTTATAAGTACCGCTGCGTGCAATCTTACGATCGCCCATAGTACATATTTACGGTACTAGCTGCGGGGTTTCCACTGAACCCGACTCCCATAACGAGAGGCCTCACTGCCGCAAAAAAATTTTTTCATTGAATTATAATTCATAGTTCATTTATGCCCCTTTTACTAATCAATCACAGAGACATTGTGAACACTTCCATTTTGTTAGCAACGACAGCGTCTATAAAAGCTACAGTCAGATGACTTCTAGAATGTTGGCTCTTGTAACCATTATGTATAAACTTATTGTTTATTAAAAGGATTTTCTGCACAACCGCTCTTATAAATGTGGAGAATATATTTCACAAAGTGAACCAGCAAAGGAGCCGTGACGTAGGGGGAAGCCGTCCATGAGACCCCCTCTTCCACAGCCGAATATACACCCAGTGCGCAGGGAGCGATGGGTCTATTTATCATTGTCTGCGTATTTTCCATGTAAAGTTGCGTCTGCAGCGTCAAGAGGTGCTTTATCGTTCTAACTTAGGTCATGGCGGGACAGCGCCTCCGATAAGAGACTGTCCCAGCCGAGACAAACACTGAAGCGTTGGCTTGTGACAGACGTTGCTCCTGGTTTGTTCCATTATAACCATAAAAGCAAACTCTATGGGTTTGTTTTAATTGCTTTGGGTAAAATTTGTCAGAAATATCCTAAAAGTGTAATCAGTTGATAAATAAGAGCCTGATTCATTAAGGATCTTATCTTAAGAAACTTCTTATTTCAGTCTCCTGGACAAAACCATGTTACAATGCAAGGGGTGCAAATTAGTATTCTGTTTAGCACATAAGTTAAATACTGACTGTTTTCTCTCCCTCCTCCTCCTCCAGGTATACCATGTGACCTCCCTGCACGGTGCCCTCCCTCCTCCTCCAGGTATACCATGTGACCTCCCTGCATGGTGCCCTCCCTCCTCCTCCAGGTATACCATGTGACCTCCCTGCACGGTGCCCTCCCTCCTCCTCCAGGTATACCATGTGACCTCCCTGCACGGTGCCCTCCCTCCTCCTCCAGGTATACCATGTGACCTCCCTGCACGGTGCCCTCCCTCCTCCTCCAGGTATACCATGTGACCTCCCTGCACGGTGCCCTCCCTCCTCCTCCGGTTATACCATGTGTCCTCCCTGCACGGTGCCCTCCCTCCTCCTCCAGGTATACCATGTGACCTCCCTGCACGGTGCCCTCCCTCCTCCTCCGGTTATACCATGTGACCTCCCTGCACGGTGCCCTCCCTCCTCCTCCAGGTATACCATGTGACCTCCCTGCACGGTGCCCTCCCTCCTCCTCCGGGAATGCCGCGTGACCTCCCTGCACTGGGAGGTCATGTGACACAGAAGTCTGCTGCCCCACTCTGATAAGTTCGGGAGCTGCGGCTGGGAGGCAACAGGTGATGGATCGGTGGACCGTCTGTTGCCCACCACTAGGCTACAGGTCTTACTGCCATGTTTCAAAAGTTTTATTTAGTTTTGAGTCAAACAAAACAAAGCAACAGGGGAGACCTATGAATATCACTAAATCAGCTATAAAAGAAATCATCAACAATATATATATAATGCCACTAATTCCGCAGCGCTGTACAGAGAACTCACTCACATCAGTCCCTGCCCCATTCGAGCTTACAGTCTAAATTCCCTAACATACACACACACAGACAGAGAGAGAAACTAGGGTCAATTTAATAGCAGCCAATCAACCTACCAGTATATTTTTGGAGTGTGGGAGGAAACCGGAGCACCTGGAGGAAACCCACACAAACACATGGAGAACAAACAAACTCCACACAGATAAGGCCATAGTCGGGAATTGAACTCATGACCCCAGTGCTGTGAGGCAGACGTGCTAGCCAATAATATGTTATAATTAGTTCATGAAATAGTGGAAAACCAGACTGGATATTGGTCAGTATATTTGATACACTTCCTCTACAAAAAAAAGATTAAAAAAAGTCTGAGTCGGCACTGTGGATTGATACTTGTAAATGTAGAGTACTTAGTATTTATCTATATGTACATATCTGGTTAAACAGGAGGTCCAGCTTCTAATAGACCAACTCTGTTAAGTTACCAAGATCCTTCATCCCCAAATCCCCGTCTGATCTCTTTATTGTCCAGGCATGGAACCCTGGAGGAGCGGGAAGTGAACTGACAGAACAACCCGCAGCTGCCGTCCAATCAGCAGCAGTCAGCACCCTGGCTCAGTTTCAGTACGGAGTGTATACAGGGGGATACGTGTGAATGAATAGGGCGAGATTTAGGTATAGACACGACTGAAGTTCATCATCAACATTTATTTATATGGCGCCAGCAAATTCCGTAGCGCTTTACAATTGGGAACAAACATTAATAAGACAATACTGGGTAATACATACAGAGAGGTAAGAGAACCCTGCTCGCAAGCTTACAATCCTCTACCATAGGGATGAGAAACTTTACTTTACTTATAATTACATTACATGCATTGACATTTTATTTATTAAGTGCTCAGTCCTCACTCACATAACGCATGATATGAAGACTTCTCCTACCTGGATCATTAGACAGGTTGCTCAGGTCAAGGCTTTCAAGTGATCGGTCATATCTCTTCTCAAGACACATCTACAAAAATGTGACAGATATAACAGATGTTATACACCTTAGCCAGATAATCCTATGACTGCTTTGTTACTAATTACATTTATTCTTGGTATGAAACTAATGCAAATGATTAGAGAACCAGCTATGTGAACAATATATAATTAGCTTTAGAGCTGTTGTCGGCACACTCAAATCCAACATATCATATTCTCATTATACAATGCTGTGTATCATGTGTCAACAACACTGTATGGGATCATTGAAAAGGATCATGGAGACCCATTAGAACCATGACAGTTACCCAGTTTATGCAAGTTATAAACACACGGTCAGAGTTTGGCCCAGCATGGTCTAAGACATGGACCTGCTACCTGTGGAACACAAATGATCCTCGAACAACTGCACAACTCTCCATATTTAAATTTACATCAGAGTTGTGCTGTGTGACGATCAGTAAAGCCTGCAGACCTACACAACTTACACAGCTCTGACCAAGAAAAATATAAAAAACAAACAAACAAAAGAAACAGAATAAAGTTCACGTTCCTGAACATTAGAAGATTGTGGAGCAGGTTCCAGCAAGCATTATGGGTACTGCGAATTATGAACTGGAAAAAAGTGGTCTCATTTTGGATTAGTATTTTCTGATTCAAATATGAACCATTTCTTTGATATTTTTTTTTAAAAGACTTATCAGATACACAGAAAAAAACACAATATATCTTCTAGTATAATAGGCAGATAATGTAATAATCAAAATATAGTGCCCATCTACAACACAGGTGATACAGAAGATGGCTAAACAAAGAGATGTTGTTAACAAAGGGTGGAAGCAGCGTGTTACAATGTGGCAGACCTTTGGATTCATCCATTCCCTGTTTCTCCAATAGGAAGGAATCAGATTTGTTGAATTGGATGGAAGTTTAAAATTCCACTTTCCATGAAAAGTTATTGAAAAGCTTTACTTACATTATAGTTTCATTGCCTTTGGTAATTCTAGAATCTGCTTTTCATGTGGCCTGTTTCTTGGTTGGCCAATTATAGATATTTTCAAGTTATGTTCCCTGGGGGCAGATAATATAACTACTCGACATCAGCGCCTCTTTCCTTACACTGGGCATCTGCAAACAATTCCTTACCTGTTCTGCCCTTTTGTTCCATTGGTGATAGCACCTGAGGTATCTGTGTGGGGCACCGGCAGGAACAACGAGCAGAAGCGTGATCATATACTGACCATCGCCAGCCTATCACAGCACGGCTCTAAGGCATGAGCTGCCAGAGACTCTGAAAGAGGGATCAAGGACACCCACTATAGCCCCAAAACGAGGTAACCAGGGGCAAGTGCGATAAACAAAGTATAGAACACAGGGAAAGAGGCCAGTAATTCCAAGAATACCATACTGGTAACAGTACCAGATGTAGACAGAGAAAAAACTAATAGACAAGAAATGAAGGTGGAAACCACATAAGTGAATTGCAGTAAGGGTCAATCGAGACACAGTTAAACAAGACTTGGGGGTATATGTACTAAACTGCGGGTTTGGAGAAGTGGAGATGTTGCCTATAGCAACCAATCAGATTCTAGCTGTCATTTTGAAAATGCACTAAATAAATGATAACTAGGGGCCTGATTCATTAAGGATCTTAAATGAAGAGGATCCTTATTTCAGTCTCCTGGACAAAACCATGTTACATTGCAAGGGGTGCAAATGAGTGTTCCGTTTTGCACATAAGTAAAATACTGACTGTTTTTTCATGTAGCACACACATATCAACTTTAAACTTCAGTGTACAAATAAGCTATCAAGTATTTGTGTGCTACATGAAAAAATAGTCAGTATTTAAGGAGACTGAAATAAGAATCCTCTTCATTTAAGATCCTTAATGAATCAGACCCTAGAACCTGATTGGTTGCTATAGGCAACATCTCCCCTTTTTCAAACCCGCAGTTAAGTAAATATACCCCTTGGTGTCAGCACTATAGGATATTGTGTTATGAGAGTCACAGAAAATCAACCAAAAGCGATATCTTTTCTGTCACTAAAATGAAAAAAAAAAAAAATATTTAGATCACTTTTTTATTAACACTTGTATTTATTCAACTCATGGATCTTGAATAAGAAGTTGGTCCTAATTATCTCATTAATCTTATTATTACGTCACTATTATTTAATATTCACCTTGATCTATAAGAAGTACTGTACAATGATAATTTAGAGTCACAGTGAGTAATACTTTAAACATAATTTTATACTGAGAATAACATACAACTACAATCTAGTTAAAATATCTCAAGAGGCTACACGGTTTTTCTATAAATTGTTATAAGATATGATACAACTTCTATCACAATATAATCTAGTAAAGGTGTGGTATATATGGACCTTTTATAGGTAGAGAGTACTACACCTATAATTTGGAGAGGCACAAACTTAGATTAAATCAAATATATTTAGGCTACTCCGGATGGATTATATTCGTTTTTGTCAGTAAGAAGGGTATTCCCCTTACCTGTTGAAATAATCACACCATTATATGAGGGTATACTAGTTATGATGAGAACAAATGAAAAAATTAAACATAAAAACAGTCGAATGTAAAAAGTGCATTATGAACAACAATGTGATGATGTATATTAAAGATATGTGGTAAAACACAGGATTTTTCAATAAACAAATGATAACTATAAGAAATAATTGTAATTACAACACAAATACATGGCATACCTCATCAAATCATTAAATTATGAAATATGGAACATCTTGGACTAACTAACAAAGGATTCATGAGGTTCATTCAATAATATAAGATCGTATTGTGACCAATAGGAACAGCCGAGTAGGCAGGATTAAGTACGCGTCAAGCCGCCATAGGTATAATATCATGTCCATCAAACAACCCACACATTCTCAGACTGATACTTACAAGAAATAATTGTTATCACAATAGAATTTGGACCAATTATATTCAATACTTAACTATCAAATTATGAAGGATGAAAAGCATTGGATTAAACAGGTAAGCACACAAAATCAACTGGGCCCAATTAATCAGGGCCTTAACTAGGGCTGTGCGACAGGGGTGACCGCCCAGGGCGCAATGCTGAATTTAGGAATATTTTAGGTTAATTTGGTTAAAATTGAGGGCTAGGGGGGGGCGCCATTTGTCTTTCTCGCCCCAGGCGCTAGAATTCTCAGTTACGGCTCTACAATTAATATTAAATAAATAAAAAAATGAAGGGGATAAAAAGAAAAAAGGAAATCATTAGTAACTACAGAGTGTAAGGGTAATGTGTGGGCCTTCTGAAGATTAGCGGGGCACCCATGTGGCCCCTGCAGTGTATCAGGTCGTCCATTACAGATTTAGATGCTTGGATTGGTTATGTGCTGGCTTAGCCCCTCCCACTTGTCTGTACAACGCGCTGTAGTAGTTTGTCGAGCTGAAATAATCTGTACTGTCATTAGCATTCTAGTGCTCTGATTGGCTGCTGGTTGTCCTATCCCCGGCCCACTCCATTTCCTTCTCATGTGTGCAAAAGTTTTAAAGAATGAATGCATTAGATGCTCTGACCCTAGTCCCATCTGACAAGGCATTAAAATCATTACCTAATAAAGTTGTATATAGCCGACATCCCACCCAACTATGGTCTCGGCTAGCTGCCAATTCATTTTCCAAGGGAAACAGATGGTGTCATCGCATGGTCCGAGGAGACACTTTCTATTTTCACAAGCACAAGTTACTTGGAATCCTGATTTAGGAAGATCCTGAAGAGTTTACTCGATCCAGTCAAACTCATATTATATTGTTTATAAATGCATCAAGTGCAAACAATTTATATCCTATAATTTTACTATCAAATAGGTCACTTCAATTTGTATAAAATAGGATATAACAGTAATTATAACCATTTAGGGGCCAGTAAACCAAGTGTAAATTATTTTTATGTAAATTGACACTTTATAGTCAGCCTTCTTCCGATCTAGACCACAGAAAGGAGGCAACGGAGGGCGATGAATCGGTGTTACAGGACTCCGCTCCTCCGTTATTATATTGGTTATATATCATGATAGTCCTATGTTTGTCCCGCTCAGCTGGGAGAGACTGAGGCTTGGCGCAGAAAGGGGAATCAGAGGATCTTGTTTACGAAGCTGCAATTACCTAGTACTAATAGTGCCTACTATATCTGTCTCCTTCCGCTCATATATACAGAACGTTACTGGTATCAGACTGACATTGACAGCAAAGGTAAGTATTGGTAAAAGGCAAGTAAATGAGGATACAATTAATAACATATTTTATTTATAGATTGTTTAAATGAATCAGGAACAAAAAAAATAATGGTCCATATTGATAATCACCAGTACAAAGAAGTGAGCCTGAGCCGATGTGTGTTCAGGAACAGATATAGTGAATGTCTATTAATCAGCGTAAAGCCTATGTTATTTAATGATACTAACCCAACGCATTTCGCCTCATAGCAACAGGAAACATGGTACTTGCATTGTCCGATCCTTCTTGTACTTTTAATAACCACTTTCTCAATGAGTCACGATAATTGGCCAGAACCTATTATACACAGACAGATCGACCAAGCACAAGAGCTACTTTTTGATTTGTTAGACACACCTAGGAAATGTTCTTGTAGAGAGAAATGATAGGTTACCTGGATGTGGGCGGGGCTGTGATCCAGGTAATTCATTGTATTCAAAGGGCTGGGAACATTTCTATCCACAGACGTCGCATCCCTCGTCAGATCACATGGGAGGTGGAAGGGAGTTGCATTAATAATGATCTGTAAAGTAAAAGGTATACTAGGTATACTATACCAGACATCTAACACATGGTACACATACATGCATGTAGCAGGAGTTACAGACATCCTCTAGGGCAGACATGTCAGACTATTGTTTTCGGGGTTGCAAGAGACCCCTCTCGTTCCTAAGGCGAGGGCAGCATTTATCCCCTCTTAGTACTATCCCAGCACTCCCTTACTTACACCCTGATATGCTTGTTCTAAGGACCTTTACGCCGGCTTCTTAATGATGACAAGAGGTCTCCTTGTCCTCCGATATTATTTTATTACTTCAATATAAAGTGCTTTGTGCAAAAGAAATGTGGATTCCCAGTCACCACGTTGATCCTGAGAGGTCTGGAGGGAGCCCAGGAGAGCATAGCACAAAGCTGGATTTAAGGCTCTGTCTGGGGGTATTTGTGCCTCCAGGGATCCCCTTCTTTTTCTTTTGTCACCAACTACTTTATTAAGCATTAAAATAACATCAAAGGACCTGGATAACACAGTAGGAGATACATGGGAGGAAGTAGGAAGTGTCGTGAGAATTCTGCGTACGTCCTACTTCCCATTAATGTTCCGTCATCCATTATGTTCATAAACCCAGAGGACGAGATCTGTGCGCTTCTCTGTAGGGATCAACGACCCCCAGTCCCCCCTCGCTCCAAATCAGCCGCCCCTTCGCCTAAAAGGTCAACGAAAATCATCAACAGAACACAAACAACCCTCCGTGTGCACATGGCCTATCAGATGACATGTCTATGGAGGTATTTGTAATTGAGAAAATGTTTCCCAGAGACAAACACTGAAAGTGGATAAAAAGGTCCTGCGCTCAACAAATGAAGTCTAGAAGTCCTCCACTTCCACCATTAAGAACTGATTTTGTTACAATCAGTATCCTGAATAATACACATCCATTTAGCTTAGTAACACTAACCGAGCATTCAATGGATTTCCACACAACCATTAGGGGCGCAGTTTCATTAGTGGCAACGGGTAATATTGCTTTTCTGCATAGTCAAATTTCATAATATGAGAATTAATTGCTTGGCTAAAATCAATGTTCTGGCTGCATATGAACCTACATCAGCATGCTCACTGAAAACGTAGCCACAAATAAAGCAGCGGGAGCCATTTCATGTCAAAAAATTATGTCTGTTTCTCCATTTAGCAAATAGTAATCTCTAATATAGTTTTAAGAAGCAGAATACAGCGATATGAAACAGTCCTAAAGGTTACTCTACAAATACAAATGATGCAAAGTAATCTTAGTTTATACAAGAAGAAGCAATTACCTTGTGGTAGTGTTCCCCTTGAATCTTCCTAGAAGATCGGACAAGAGATCTAGCTGTGGAAAAATTGTCCACGAAGAAAGCAGCCATGTTGTTTACGTAATGGAACTGGCAAAATAAGAAGTTTAGGCATCAAGATACCATAGAACACACATTTCTTTATGTATTTACAGAATTGCTGAAGGCAGCAACACAGAATACAAGAAAAAATACAATTTAAGCTCCAACTACATTGTCATTCTGCATGGTGTACATAGTGTCATAAGTCTCATTTATTATTAACAAAATCACTGGGGGGAAAACATTGAGCGTAAACTTTTCATGACAGGAACCATCACTGTAGTGTAAGTACAAGCGCACAGTGGTCTGGTCCCGCCAAATTACCCCGGGGTCACTTTCTTTTTTGGAACCAACATTTATAAAATGCTAAAACCTGTGTGCGTAGTGACCACTATCAGCGTAGAGTCAACTATCCTCAACCCCCCAATGGCAGTGGGTCCATTGTGTGAGGTCACCAGTAGGTTGGAATGTAGTTACTAAGAAACAGCGATATGAATTCTACAAATTGCTGTATTGCCCTTAAACAGTGCTTTAATAGGGAACAAAAACAGACTACTGAAGATAGCTCATTTTAGCCCTCAATGGGACTGACATTTAGGAATATAAAGTGTGAAATTGTACATCAACAGAAAATAAACCTATAAACTTTCACCATGACATATACCCCTGTGACAGAATACCTAGATAAAATGAAGATAAGAGTGTTATACAAACCAGATAAGGACCCGCACCTCCCCGAAACCTGCAGGCCCATCTCTCTACACACAACAGATGTAAAGACACTGCCACAATGCTGGCCAATGAAAACGGTCTTAGGCTGGGTAGACACTACAGTTATTGCGGCCAACTATGGGGCCAATCACCTGATAAACGACCGTTCAGCCACATATTGTATTAGTGCGTACACTAAGGATAGGTACACACTGGAGATTTTTCGTCCAATTATTGGGCCAATCAGGCGACTTACGTCCATTCGGTTGGAAGTTGGGTTTAGTGTGTATAACACGATGGTCGAAAGTCATCCCAAAGTGTCGATTGTCAGCTCATTTGGTTTAATATTAATGTTACTGTTTAATATTTTCCTCCCAATCACCCAACGATCTTGTAGTGTGTATACGTTTCAGATCAATTCACGAGCAACTGACGATACTCCCTCAAGCTGCGACTCCTTGTGGGGCGCGTATGTAAATTTGTGATGCCTGCACCTGTCCCACGTGGTACGGTGTCCGCACGACACTCATTTGGTAATCAGGCACTTCCAGCAATAGCAGTTTAATTATACACCATTGTCGTTTCAGTGTATGCAAAATTCAAATCTTTGCTCACGACAACATGGCTGTGAAAGTCGCTGCACGGACGGTCGGTCTTTCGTGAATCGTCTAAAACGTGACTAGTGTGTACGCATTACTCATCCGAGCGATCGGACCTTCGGTCGAAGATAACACGTTGGTTGGAAAATTCTTCAGTGTGTACCTAGTCTTACAGAGCACCGTTCATTGTTTGTTTTCATTGTTCCAACCATCACGATCAGGACCTCCATAGAGTTTAGAGTCACAATCTTTTCAGCCAATAGTTATGACAGATGAAGAACACAGATCTGAGGGTAGATCCTTTGAAACATGTATAGTGTGTACGTTACGTATGAATTGGATGCTGAGCTAGACTTTTTTTTCTTCCAGTCGTTAGTAAAATCTTCATAGAGAACACAAATTCTGTAGTGTGTACCCAGCCTTACAACTATACAAACCAGCACAGGCACAGGGGAATCTCAAAAAACTGTCGTAAGACAAAACAACTGGGCAGAACCAACATGATCTACAGATCCGTCTTGGCCTCAAAGCCACCAAATGGAGACGATAGATTCTTGTTAAAGAGAAGCCAGTCACTTGTCACCTCTGTACATGTTAATGAGGCTGTGTAAATGCCAAGCAATGCGACTTTGCACATTAAGCAGACCGGCCTGCGTGCTGTTTCTGAAGAACGCAACATTAGTATAACTAACATTATTGAATTGAGAGATCGCTGGTCAGTCAAGTGTAGAATCCACCAATTACATTCATTAATCATTAACCAGGTATACGGCAGGGCAACAGAATGGTTATCTCAAACTCATCCACAGATACTCTAGTAATAGACAATGCAAAATATATCAAACCTACTTTCATGCATCCTCATGATATCATGGATGACACTGATGTGACAATGGCTTTAGGTTAGTGTATCGATATTGTTGTGGAAAGGTTACAGCGAGGATAGAAACACAGACTGGATTATTGGCGAGAGCCGTACCTGGAAAACTCTGAAGTGAAAACCGCACTCCTTTTCAATGGAATTCAACAACCAAGTCCTATCGTAGTTTCGTCCATAAGGGATCTAGTGACATGCAAAATAGATTCTATTAGAGCATCGAATGAAGCATCAATAATGAATGAGCAAATAAGTTTAAAGATGCGCTATGATTCACATCACTTATGACTATTATTGATATAGCGCCTCCATATTAGGCAGCGCTGTACAGAGAATGTTTAAGCATTCAGATCAGTCCCTGCCCCAGTGGAGCTTACAATCTAAGTTCCCCGTCACACACACAGTAGGATTCAGTGTGCCAGAAGCCAATTGACTCATACTGTCCTAAAAACACTACAACATAGAATCTTACTTCTCTTAAATCAGTTACTTCTATCGTTTCACTAGAGTAATGAATTATTAGGTATGGAGCCTAGTTATATGGTGCTGGAGTCGGAGCATACCATGGGTCCTATATTGTGTGGAATTTTTTAACTATTTTGTAGGCTAGTTATATGTCCCATACTAGATATAAACCAAATGCAGTTGATTTCTTCTTGTAGTGAAGGGGGGGTTTATTTTCTTCCAGATCTGTGCGATTTGAAGCATATGTGCATTAGGAGCTAAACAACATTTGTCGAGATGAAGTGCACACAGTAGCAAATTTAGAGATAGTCCAGTGACGATGGAGATTAATATGAAGATGTCCATCCAGTAGGAACCAATTAACAGGACACCAGATATGTATCTAGCTTCAACAGTCTCCAGCACTGGTCTGACAAGAGGCCTAACAGTCGATTCGGCCAACACATCTCAACATCAGTGAGTACTCTCTATTCTATGTCTTTTCTACAGAACCGGCACGTGAATCACATACTATACACACCGCAGAATGTGGGAAGATCTCCCCAGCCCTAATCAAAGTCCCATATCTGAAGGCCCCCAAACACACACTACCTAATCCTTCTAGTTCATGTACTCACCCCCCCCCCCAACCCACAGACATCCCCTTTGCATCAGACATGTTTGACATAGGTTAAACCCCCTCCCCCCACCAGATCCTTAAATATACAATTCAGTACTGATGCCCATTAAGGGGGCATAATAGCCCCTCAAACTCGATTTCAAAACCCTTCCTATAATAATGGCCTCCAGTCCAATCTCCCAAATCTGCTCACTGACCATCACCTTGGTTTTGTAGTCCAACTCCGTCACCATCCTTCTGAGCCTAAACACCAATAAAGCTTCTCATACTGGACCATGGTCTCATCTATTTAATGTTTCGGTATATAGATTTTTTAACCATGATTTTAGTCACCTCATCAGCTGTTTTTAGACCATTCAGTGACCTCCTTCCTACTACTAAATGCTGTAAAGGGGGACACAGGGAGTCTGACTAAGGGGCACAATCCAAGGATGTCCCCTGTCACTAATACTAATTTAATTTCTTATTGGACCCCATGTTGCATATATTTCAAAATTGGCCTTGATGGTCGTCACATATGAAATAAATCTGCAAAAATATCTGTTTTGAAGGAAAAATAGGAACTTCTCGTCATGCACCCCCCTGGGTCAAAGACATTCGCTGTAAACAGGCAGCCTCTTTAGGCACGCAATTACTGAATAATGCCGCCAAAATCTAACAGTGATAATAATCTGCCCAGCATCACTCCCTATAACCACGCTGCTGGGCTCCGCCACGTAAGAGACCTGCTACACGCTCAGGACACCTATTTCCACACATTTCTAGTGTACAACTTTCTCATAGACGCTACATTAATCTCATTTCTCCACCAGCATGACCAAGTAGTCAGCATGTTGTAGACAACCCTCTCTTTATAAACACTTACAACGTACATATAGGTAACCCTCCGCTCCAGGTTCATATACGTGTATATCAAGCCATTATTTGGTTTTAAAGAAAAATAACTACTTTTTACACAAGGTATTCAAAAATGAGGTTTACAATGCCATAAAATCTTATGCAAGGGAAAAACAACGGAACATCTCCAATGTCTTTCATGAGCAGGGCCGGATTTACCGCTAGCGGCTCCCGGGGGCCGAGCTGGGGGGGGACAAGTGAAAATATTAAAAAATAAATAAATAAAAAAAAAAAAAAAAAAAAATCGGGGTTGCCGTGAGTGGGGTCTTTTATTATGAGAACTGTTTCTTGTCACTGGGGGCGGGGTTGTGATAGAGCCAGCGGCTGTATTGTTCTGTGACGTCCGGCTTGTGGGACTGCCTGTGCTGACAGCTGCTGTTCCTGTCTCGGCTGGCGCACTGAGTAGAAGGTGAGCACACAGGTGGTTCCTACACTATGCATATATGTAAATGTAATATGTATTGAGGGTATTATGTGTGGCGTGATATCAACTGGGGGTACTATGTGTATGATAATTATTATTATTATTTTTTATTTATAGGGCGCCACTAGGTGTCCGCGGCGCTGTACAGGGACAAACGAAATTACAATACGAGGTGAGACAGCACAGTACAGTAAACAATAATCACAATAACTCAGTGGGAACAAGACACAGCTAGAGAGGCGGGGGAGGGGAGAGGGGAAGGTCAGCCAACAACGGCACCTAGGAGGGAGGGCACGGATGAGAGGGAGACCCCCAGGGGGAAGAGGAGGGAGCGAGAGGGGACGGGGGAAGAGGGTCCTCGAGGAGGAAGGCAGGGAAGCTGGTGAGCAGAGTTAAAAGTGGTGAAGACAGGAGGAGAGAAGACCCTGCTCTTAGGAGCGTACAATCTAAGGGATGGGGTAGACTGACAGAGAGACACAGGGGAGAGGGAGAGAAGGAGGAATGGATAGGGGGAGGGGAATGAAGGGGAATAAGAATATGATCTGGGGGTACTATGTGTATGATAATATGATCTGGGGGTACTATGTGTATGATAATATGATCTGGGGGTACTATGTGTATGATAATATGATCTGGGGGTACTATGTGTAGCATAATATGATTTGGGGGTACTATGTGTATGATAATATGATCTGGGGGTACTATGTGTATGATAATATGATTTGGGGGTACTATGTGTATGATAATATGATCTGGGGGTACTATGTGTATGATAATATGATCTGGGGGTACTATGTGTGGCTTAATATGGAGTCAATGTAATATAGCCCGCACTATACATTGGGAAGGGGGGGGCCCAGACTCTTTCGTTTGTACTGGGCCCCACAATTTCTGATGGCAGCCCTGCGTGTGTGTGAGGGGCCACTGTGTGTGTGAAGGGGGGGGGCCCAAACCGATATCTTGCCTAGGGCCCCATGAGGTGTAAATCCGGCTCGGTTCATGAGTAACCCAGACGTAAACAGACCCATAAAAACAAATATTGAGTTAAACATGGTATTGAATCAGGAATACCTAGCATAACAGCTCCACTGAATATTATATACAAGATTTTCGTTGGTATGATTAATCTCTGAAGGTGGGGTGTAAATCAATCAATACACAACTAGAACTAATCCACAGGCCTACGCTATGTATGGTGGCTATTTGAAGCAGCCACAGAAATTATATAGAAAGCAGAGTTGTTCAAAGACATCCAGTCAAACTGTTTCAGACATCCAGAAGAATTTTAATTTAACACCCCACAAATTGGAACCACCTCTGTCAAAATAGACGATCAACACAGACAGTCCTTGAAACATTGTTACACTTTCTATAACTTCAGTAAGGTATCAAGAGTTTGTTATGAATACAAAGAAATTGTAATTAAATATTAGATTTCAATAAGTATTTGCCAGACAAGGGACTCAAAGGGGGGTATTCAATTGTTAGCGTTAACAGGAAAAAACGAGCACTCAAAAAATATTACCGTTTATACGGTAATATTGCGCGTGAAAAGCGTTAATTTGGTCGTTTACTCGCGGAATTTCCGGCGAGCTGAAATTTCGCGAGTAATTACCGTAATAACGCCAAGATTTTTTGAGTGCTCGTTTTTCCCCGTTAACGCTAACAATTGAATACCCCCAAAGTGTGTTTGTTACCTATAAGATTATTTGCGCATTTCTTTTGTATATCGAAGAAGAGCTCATCAAACTTTATATTTGAATAACTTGATCTCTGCCGTTTGAAGGATACTTAAAGTTCAGCTCCAACAAGGTACATCTAAAGAACATAAAATCAGTAATGAACTCAAAGACTTATTATATATCCCCCACTAGCCCACTTGGGTTTTATATGTTGTTTTACATTTTGCTTTTTAAAGTACGATTTAAAAAAAAGTATTAAATAAAAGGTTAATTTTTATGGTGTCTATTTCTCTCTGGGTTAGTTAATATAACACATTTAATAGACTTCATTCTGCTTCCCTTACATAAGATTTTACATCAACGTTCACCACAGTTTAGGAGTGCGTTGTGTAAAAAAAAAAAAAGTAGTTTGTTTTTAAAATGTGCTCACACTGTAGAAGCAAAAATGAACTTGTAGATCTTTATTCTTAAGGCACAACGCTACAAAAGGCCAATGAGAACGTTTTCTAACTCAGACTAGCATCATCCTTTTGAGAATCTCATCCTACTAAAGCTACCTACACATTTCTATTCGCATACACCCTAACTTCTTACGGGCATTACGCCAACATTGTAGAAACAAATCGCGTACAGCCCAACGTCTGAATCACTTTCCGTTGCCGTCCTTGGATCTCTCATAGCCACACTCACAGATTCCTTCTGTGGCTGCCTAAGCTTCCTCATTCATTCCATCCCACTATCGGGCTTACCATTCAGTGCTGGGCCAGTCCATGGACTGAAATTTATATTTTCCCCTCTCTCCCCATTGTCCTTTTGTCACGGGCACTAGGAGTTCTGCCCAGGATTCACCAGTTGATAATGCTTACCAGAGGGGCGGGGTTTACACAGCGGACCTCTGGGCAGTAGGGTGAATAGTAGGAACGTATATAACAGCAGATGGAGAGAGAATGCCAATGGAATAGATGAGAGTCAGTGACTTGCAGCTGTACTGGTAGGAGAGTCAGCGACTTGCAGCTGTACTGGTAGGAGAGTCAGTGACTTGCAGCTATACTGGTAGGAGAGTCACCGACTTGCAGCTGTACTGGTAGGAGAGTAGAGTGGACGTGAATAGGTGAAGGAAGGTAACGGGAGAGTCAGTGGTCTGCGGATAGCAAGTTGTACCACTGCTGTGATGAGAAGACTTGTCCAGGTGCAGGTAGGTAGCGGGAGAGTCAGTGGTCTGCGTATAGCAAGTTGTACCACTTCTGTGATGAGAAGACTTGTCCAGGTGCAGGTAGGTAGCGGGAGAGTCAGTGGTCTGCGTATAGCAAGTTGTACCACTGCTGTGATGAGAAGACTTGTCCAGGTGCAGGTAGGTAGCGGGAGAGTCAGTGGTCTGCGTATAGCCAGTTGTACCACTGCTGTGATGGGAAGACTTGTCCAGGTGCAGGTAGGTAGCGGGAGAGTCAGTGGTCTGCGTATAGCCAGTTGTACCACTGCTGTGATGAGAAGACTTGTCCAGGTGCAGGTAGGTAACGGGAGAGTCAGTGGTCTGCGTATAGCAAGTTGTACCACTGCTGTGATGAGAAGACTTGTCCAGGTGCAGGTAGGTAGCGGGAGAGTCAGTGGTCTGCGTATAGCCAGTTGTACCACTGCTGTGATGGGAAGACTTGTCCAGGTGCAGGTAGGTAGCGGCAGAGTCAGTGGTCTGTGTATAGCAAGTTGTACCACTGCTGTGATGAGAAGACTTGTCCAGGTGCAAGTAGGTAGCGGCAGAGTCAGTGGTCTGCGTATAGCAAGTTGTACCACTGCTGTGATGAGAAGACTTGTCCAGGTGCAGGTAGGTAGCGGGAGAGTCAGTGGTCTGCGTATAGCCAGTTGTACCACTGCTGTGATGGGAAGACTTGTCCAGGTGCAGGTAGGTAGCGGGAGAGTCAGTGGTCTGCGTATAGCCAGTTGTACCACTGCTGTGATGAGAAGACTTGTCCAGGTGCAGGTAGGTAACGGGAGAGTCAGTGGTCTGCGTATAGCAAGTTGTACCACTGCTGTGATGAGAAGACTTGTCCAGGTGCAGGTAGGTAGCGGGAGAGTCAGTGGTCTGCGTATAGCCAGTTGTACCACTGCTGTGATGAGAAGACTTGTCCAGGTGCAGGTAGGTAACGGGAGAGTCAGTGGTCTGCGTATAGCAATTTGTACCACTGCTGTGATGAGAAGACTTGTCCAGGTGTAGGTAGGTAGCGGGAGAGTCAGTGGTCTGCGGATAGCAAGTTGTACCACTGCTGTGATGAGGTGAGGACTTGTCCAGGTGCGGATAAGTGGAGGAGTGATAAGAGTCAATAACTGTATAAATACAATTGGAGAGCAGAGGAGCTAGTCCCAAACAGATATGCAGCGTCACAGCTAATAGTCTATAGCGGGTATGTATACCGCTGCTGAGTAGAGAGGCTTGTCCAAAGCGGATATGCAGGATAACAACTGATAGTCAATAACAAGTATGCATATCGCTACTGAGTAGAGAAGCTTGTTCAAACAGATATGCAGCGTAACGGTTAATAGTCTATAGCGGGTATGGATACCGCTGCTGAGTAGAGAAGCGTGTCCAAAGCAGATATGCAGGATAACAGCTGATAGTCAATAACAAGTATGCATACCGCTGCTGAGTAGAGAAGCTTGTCCAACGAGGATATGCAGGCACAGCAGGAGAGCTGAGAGACTGTAGCGGGTATGGGAACCGCAGGTGAGCAGAGCAGGTAATCCAGCAAACAGCTGAAGACACGAGCAGGACACAGGAGTCAGTAGCGGGTATGGGAACCGCCGATGAGCAGAGCAGGTAATCCAGCAGGAAACTGAAGATACGAGCAGGACACAGGAGACACCTTCAGAGACTCACAGGGAATGAGACTCAAGATCAGGCAACCATACCATGGCCACAGGTGCCTTAAATAGGGAGAGGTGATTGATCCACCAATTAGGTTAAAAGCAAAGTCATAAGAGTTCATGGATGCTGCGCATGCGCAGTCCATCAAGATGGCGGACGGCCGCGGCTCAGGACAGGCGCCGGCAGGAAGGATAGAGAACCACGCACCAGCGCAGAGGCACTCACGGTCCGGTGAGTGACACCTTTAACCCAGATTTCCCTTCCGGGCTGGATCCAGGAGTTTTTCGGTCATGGTCTGACGGGGCTGTGGTCAGGAGTGGTCTGCTGATGGCGAATGGTCATAGAATGAGCCTTTTGTGTCTTGCAGGAAAAATTAAGCCTTCGCTATTCTGACTTTTGGTTGTACCTACAAACCAGATGTTACTTACAAGACAAGGCCGTTTCGGCGGGGGCGGGAAGGAACCTGAATAGCTGTTAGAATCTGTGCCGAGTCTCCTAAACACCCAAACATACACATTCACACACAAAAAAAAATGTTTAAAACCCCATTCTTTGCTCTGGGGTGAGAAGAAATGGGCGTATGTACCTCTCAGCAGAATTGATGATAAGAATGACACTGGTACACTGAAATAAAATGCGCCAATTTCACAGAATATTGGGCACAACTGACAATCCTCTTTACCAACTCATACAAACATTCTCAGTAAGAGGAAAGAATCGAACAGATACATATCTTCTATAATATAAATGTCTAGTGGCGTGTGTTAGTCTGTCTGTGTGTGTGTGGAAAAAATAAAACCAAGCTGCAGCGCCACCTGCTGGGCGGAGTTATACACTGACCTACTAAATTCTTAGTGTGTGTGGGAAAAAAAATTCAGAAAGGGCTGAAATTTGGTATACTAAGATGTTTTTAATTTGTTAATTTAATTTGTTAATTGTTAAAAAAGTGTTTATAAAGATTTAAAAAAAATATATATATATTTCTTGAAGGAGAAGTGACAGTTGGGAGTGGTTGGTGGTTGCCGGGGGTGACAGAGTGAGAGGAGTGTGATACTCAGGACCGCTGAGAGAGATCCCTGTGTCTGGATAGACATCTGGATAGATGTGGCAATGAAAGTGAAGGATGAGGTGATGGAGAAGAATGATGAGGTGGTGACATGTGGACAAAACCACGTTAAAAAAGGGCGCTTACTCCCAAACCGGGAAAAGACCCCTCTCTTTGCGCTAGTTACAGGCCCATCTCGTTACTAAATGTTGACCTAAAATTATTTGCAAAAATCTTGGCCTCTAGGTTGAATCCACTCCTTCCAGCCCTCATCCATCCTGACCAGGTGGGCTTTATTCCAGGGCGCCAAGCCCCTGATAATACCAGAAGGATTATTGATCTAATCCACATGATAAACAATGATAATCTAGCCTCTCTCGTCATGGCGCTCGACGCCGAAAAGGCGTTCGATCGCATCTCCTGGTCATTTATGGAGGGTGTGCTTCGAGCAGTGGGATTCACAGACAAATTCCTGACAGGTATTTTGGCCCTCTACCGATCTCCGTCAGCTACTGTTTCCGCTAATGGTCTGACCTCGATGCCCTTTTTGATCACGAACGGCACTCGTCAAGGATGCCCCCTCTCCCCACTGATATTTGCTCTAGTCATCGAGCCATTAGCCGCCAGAATTCGTAACAATCATGAGATATCTGGCATACAGGTGGGCCCCTCTACCCATAAGATTGCCCTATATGCAGACGACGTTCTGCTCACTATCACTAATCCCAAAACGTCGGTACCCCCCCTCCTAGAGGAACTTGATCTCTATGGCTATTTCTCGGGCTACAAGATCAATCCAGATAAGACGGAGGTTCTAGACTTTAATATATCAGCTACAGACAAGTTATTATTAGAACGCTCCTTCCCTTTTCACTGGGGTCGCCGCAAAATTAAATACTTGGGTGTTTCCATCACAAAGCACTATCGACATCTATTTCAAGCCAATTTTCCTCACCTACTCGATCAAATCAAAATAGACCTTACATCGTGGTCACAGCTCTATATCTCCTGGCTTGGACGCATTAATGCCGTCAAAATGAATATCCTCCCTAGGCTGCTCTACTTCTTTCAGACTCTCCCCATCCGCATACCGCCATATGTTTTTAAATTCCTACAATTCCATGTCTCCAGATTTGTCTGGTCGGGCAGACGACCCCGGGTCCGACTTAAGGTTCTTCAGAGGTCCCCGCGGGGGGGAGGTCTGGGGATTCCTGATTTTCAAAGATACTACCTCTCCGCTCAACTTGCTCAGTGTGTCCTATGGTCTGGTCGGACGGAAGCCAGAGTTTGGTCTAAAATTGAGGCAGAGGGTCTGGGACTGCTTTCCTTATCCTCTCTCCTATGGGTCCCGAGGCCTCGTCGCCCCAAACGTCTGTTATCTCACCCAATAGTCTCACACACATTATCCATCTGGGACTCATCATCCCAAAAATTCGCCTTATCTCCCCATCCCTCTCCGGTTGTTCCGCTATTCAATTCTCCGGAATTTCCTCCCGGACTACATCATAACTCATTCCAGCCATGGTATTCGCGGGGAGTCATCTACCTCAATCATTTATCCACCTCAGTAACTTTTCCTCAGTTTTCTGAAATTCAATCACAGATCCACATTCCCTCAAAGCACTTTTATCAGTTCTTGCAACTTCGCCATTTCCATAGTGTTGCTAAAGATCGCCTGCTAAGCCGACCTCTCTCCACCTTCGAAGCCCTCTGTCTACGCCAATCCTCAACCAAAGGTCTGATATCAACGCTTTACCACGAACTTGCTTCCCCTTCTTCTTCTCTTAGACCCCCCCATGAACTAACCTGGGAACGGGACCTTGGAGAGGAGCTACTAGAAGAGGAATGGTCTGAAATTTACGAGAACGCCGCCTCTAGTTCCATCTGCGTAAGAATTAAAGAGAATGTTTATAAGTTGCTTTATCGGTGGTACTATGTGCCTTCGCGTCTTTGCAAAATCCATCCTGATTCATCTGATCGGTGCTGGCGAGGGTGCTCCCATGAAGGCACTTTTCTCCACATATGGTGGTCGTGCCCAAAATTGACAGGCTTCTGGAACCAGATAAGAGGCCTGATTAATTCAATTCTCATGGTGGATATTCCCCTGGAGCCAAAAAATTTTCTTCTCCCTATGGGGGCTCCCTCGGCATCCCGACATGAGAACAAATTGATTAGACATATTGTTTTGGCAGCTACCTGCCAAATAGCGGCAGACTGGCGTTCGCAATCTCCTCCTTCCATGCAGTCCATAATCAACAGAATTTGGCAGATTGAACGGATGGAATACATGACCAGTATTATCCGAAACTCCTCCGGAGCCTTCTCCAGGGTTTGGGACCCATGGTTATCCTTCTTCCAGGCATGCCCACCCTTTATTTAACTCCGCTTTAAAACCTCATTCTTCTTCTTGGATCTTTTTCCAACTAACAATGGATCTAGTCACTCACTCCTTCCCTTCTCTCCTCTTCTCTTTCATCTCTCTCTCCTTTCCTCCTCTATGTATTCTCTCTCTTTCTTCCTCTTTCTATAAAACCTTAGGTCATCTGTCATTACTAAAATTGTTAGACTGGTTGACTTAGTATCCTCTTATGTTTCATGCTGATGGCTGATATGGTTTCCTCCTGTATACTTATGCTATCAGTATGCATTTTGTCATTTGTCCTATGCTGTTCTCATGACCTTGCAAAAATAAAACGTTTATAAAAAAAAAAAAAAAGGGCGCTTACGTCGGGAAGTAACGCTCTTCCCCTGAGAAGGCCTGGGCTATGGCCCAAATGCATGACAAGAACCTTTTTAACACCTTAAGTAGCTTGATTTGACTAGAATGCATGAGTATCATGCACGGGTTAACTTGTGTCTAATAAAAATATAATAAGCAAAAGGTGATTTGTGCAATATCAAACCCAATAAAAATGATAATTAAACATACACTTTTCATTCTTGAGCACCTGTTAGAGGGTGCAATATCTAGAATACAGAACAAAAGACAAACGTTCTCCCTGCTTGTTCTGACACTTATGTGAATAATTGAAGAGGAGGAATCTTCATCTTCATTCACCTATATGTGCATCAGATAAGCCTTCAATAATTGTTCATTTGGTACACGGCTACCTATTATACTTTATGGTTTTATCAGATAATCAGTTTATATTGCACTACGTGCGGCACTTCTGTCTTGTTTCCTTGCCACTTTCCAAGGCTGGTGTACTTCTATAATGACACTGGCACAGACTCTCAGTTTCACTGGCCAGGTGGCAACCCTAGTTGTGAATCTTCTAATGCCCCTGTTGGCAGCAAGTTGGTCTAGTCCTGTGAATGTCCTGCAGCTTTGATTGGCTAGAGGTTGGTCCACTTCTGTGAATGTTCTACAGCTGTGATTGGCTAGAGGTTGGTCTACTCCTGTGAATGTTCTACAGCTGTGATTGGCTAGAGGTTGGTCTACTCCTGTGAATGTTCTACAGCTGTGATTGGCTAGAGGTTGGTCTACTCCTGTGAATGTTCTACAGCTGTGATTGGCTAGAGGTTGGTCCACTTCTGTGAATGTTCTACAGCTGTGATTGGCTAGAGGTTGGTCCACTTCTGTGAATGTTCTACAGCTGTGATTGGCTAGAGGTTGGTCTACTCCTGTGAATGTTCTACAGCTGTGATTGGCTAGAGGTTGGTCTACTTCTGTGAATGTTCTACAGCTGTGATTGGCTAGAGGTTGGTCCACTTCTGTGAATGTTCTACAGCTGTGATTGGCTAGAGGTTGGTCTACTCCTGTGAATGTTCTACAGCTGTGATTGGCTAGAGGTTGGTCTACTCCTGTGAATGTTCTACAGCTGTGATTGGCTAGAGGTTGGTCTACTCCTGTGAATGTTCTACAGCTGTGATTGGCTAGAGGTTGGTCCACTTCTGTGAATGTTCTACAGCTGTGATTGGCTAGAGGTTGGTCCACTTCTGTGAATGTTCTACAGCTGTGATTGGCTAGAGGTTGGTCTACTCATGTGAATGTTCTACAGCTGTGATTGGCTAGAGGTTGGTCCACTTCTGTGAATGTTCTACAGCTGTGATTGGCTAGAGGTTGGTCTACTCCTGTGAATGTTCTACAGCTGTGATTGGCTAGAGGTTGGTCTACTCCTGTGAATGTTCTACAGCTGTGATTGGCTAGAGGTTGGTCTACTCCTGTGAATGTTCTACAGCTGTGATTGGCTAGAGGTTGGTCTACTCCTGTGAATGTTCTAAAGCTGTTACAGAAGAAAGTACATACACTCACATGCACAAATGAAACACACTGTTCTGCTTACTCTGTGTTGTAGTCATTGCTGCATATGTTATCCAAAATACCCCTACTCCCCCCCCCCCCCCAGACTTGTTTGAGAACAAGAGTGATCTCAATGATTTACATTTTTAGGAACATGTTAGACTGCAGGAACTACCTACGCACCATTATTTTAAACCATACATGTTTCACTTTGTGATACTGCGGGTCACTGGAGTTCTCCGTGTCTTCCCCATTTCTATGCCAGGCATGACCGTAAGGGTTCCTGCAAAACAAAAAGATCAAATGTGAAATACAAAAGCACGTGCCTGCATCTAATGCCTCCGATTCCCCCACAATAACCAAATGTGACCATACCTGCCGTGTTCTGAGTAATGCCCTTTCACCACTCGTTTCCCTTTGGCTGAAAGCTTCACTCTATTAACAAAAAGTTCATAAAGATAATATTTCAAAATGTCATTATACTAACAATTTAGGACCAGGAGACAAAAATGTGCAGGTTTTAGGCACTTAGGAAATTATTAATCATTACTTTAAGCTTCTTATTATGATGTATATCAGAGCGCTGATCAATTATACTTTTCTTGCTTACCGCAATTCGTAACCGCTATCTTCCATGGTCACCAATCAGGCTGTTGCTCTAAAACAGTCTTCTAAACGTGAAAACAAAAATGGAATAATAATGAGTCTGATCCACATCAGGCCCTTAGCAATCTCTGATCGTACTGCAGACTGAGTGAGCTCACAGAACGAGAGACATGAATACACTTCTAACCTACACTACAGAGAGGACAATTGCTTGCAGTATGCAGACAACATTTAGTGCACAAGGAGATGACAGAACTGACACATATTGAGCTCTCAATAAAACTTCAAAAGCAAAATGTAACTTTATAAAAATAAGCAATAGAAAAAAACAAATCAAAGTTGTCATTTGTGAAACATTTAATATACTGGAGGCATTATCTGGTCAGCAATGACGCATATATAACAGTACTTGGTAGATCTTTGCAGACACAAGTAGATTTAGTAAATATATAGGGGTAGATTTATCAAACCTTGTAAAAAGCAAAAGTGGAGGTGTTGCCCATAGCAACAAGTCAGATTCTAGCGCTCATTTATCTTGTACATTCTAGAACAGGCCTGTCCAACCTGCGGCCCTCCAGATGTTGTGAAACTACAAGTCTGTGACCTATTTGCTAGCTCTCTGGCATATTTTCAAACCTTTCTAGGCCTGATCATGTCCACTGAGGTCACAAACACACTACGATGAGGTCACACACAGGGCGATGAGGTCACACACATGCCTTCCCACAAGGCCATACACCTAAGCTACTGTATTATTAGAGGATCATCTCACCTCAATAATACTTCTCTGGTAGATGAGAAGACAAATAATGGAGAGTTCTGCAAACAGACAAACGAGCACCATCATAGAAAATACTTAAAAAAGTTTTTTGGGGATTTAACTTAAATACATTTGTCCAATGATGTAAGAAGGCACAGAAGACCGGTTAAGTCCCACCCCCTAGGAGACATGGCCCTTGGGGGGGGGGGAATGGTAATGACTCTTATAACCCTCCTGCTCCTCCTCAGTTTACTGCTAGCCCAATAAGACCCACCAGGTTAGAAGAGAGGCCCAGCATTCCTGGGTCAGTTGGTCTATGTCCACTTATAGCATCAGAGAAAGGGATTTAACAGCAAAAATACACCTTGCACCTTCTGCACTAAAAAGACACAGACAACGCAAGTGCCAAAGTAAATCCATTTGGAAGGGAAAGGACGCCTAAGAACGAACAGCTAACGGTGGACGTCTCTGCCGAAGACTTGGTCTGTTGATGGATCAAGTGCACTGTTAGCCCAGAGTGAACAGATACCCCTGTCGCAGAATAGGTCCTGTGAATTTCCATCCACATCAAGCTGGAAATCTAACTCCCGATCAAAAAGAACAAAGGGCACAAAAGATGAAAACCCAGTGTCCTGGGCAAGTAAATACATTGGCAGTGTACCACATCCAGACCTCCGTAGGTCTCCGAGGATGCGGGCATACGAAGGGCACCGCCAATTCTTGGCTGATGTTAAAGCCAGAGACCACCTCAGACTGACATTTTTACATCATGCAAATGACAGCATTGATTTTGTCAAAAACAAAGTATGGAGACCAGTGAGAAAGGGTTGCCAGCTCAGACATACGGAGACAATGGTCAGGATAAGAAAGACAGCCTTTAATAAAAAAGGGTCTATGACATTGTTGTGTGTCATTAGCAAGCTGGACCACAGAAGGCTGTGTAACAAGTTGTATTGAGCACAACAACCCTGCTTGTGTAGGAAGGACCTTCCATGGATCTCTGCTGATTGTTCAGCACAGGTAACACGTGCGGATTGGTCCTTCACCTTCAAGATTGGAACCTCAGGGGGTGTCCCAGGTTTACTTGCCTTAATCCACTCCCTCTTCCTTAGCACGGAGATCATTACCCCTCTTAAACAGAGCAGGTGAGCAGCCCTGCTTAGAGACATGGAATTTTAAAGTGCTAGCTTGTCTAGGCCACCAGATTCATTTACAGACTACTGGATGCCAGATGATGGTGCAGGGGCGCCATTTAGCCTTTCAGTGGTGCCTTGGCAAAGTTACAGGGGCCACAGAGATAAAAATCTGTCACCCTAGGGGTCCAGGGACAGAGATGGGGGTGAGGGAGTAATCGCATTTGGAGCAGGCAGAAGGATGGGATGTTGTTTTACATACCCCCTGCCACTCTCCTGGGACTTGTAAAGCATGACAGGGTACCGCTGGGGTTGTCCTACAAAAGGTGCCAGCAAAGCACCATTGGAGACAGCCAAGCCTGTCCCTCCCATCTGGTGACAATAAACCACTAAGACTGTTCCTCTCTAGAGATGCTACAAGGAAGCTAAAAAATTGAAGTTGAATTAGGGTCCAAGGACCTGTGCCTACTTTCTAAGCAGATCACTGTTAAAAAAAAAAAATGAAAAGGAGCAGGGCAGTTGATGCACAGGGCCACGGAAATCCAGGTCTACAAAGCAGCCACATGGTGGAGAACATACTTTTTCCAAGTTTCTACAAAATGGATATTGCAATCTCTGCAGAGTCAGCAATCAGCAAGAAACTCCTAAAGGTGGCTGATCATTTTTACACATCCCTTCCCTCCTATATGGGTCAGCTTTGGCACATAGCATTGACTGTAACAATGTCTGTTGCAGAAGAAGAGAGGATTTTTCTGCCCTTTCTCTAAAGCTGTAGGGGGACAGAGACCGACCCACCCAGGAAGACTGGATCTCTGTTCTACTTGTCTACTTGCTCTGCTAGTGGTAAACTAAGGAGAAGCAGTAGGTCACTGGTTCCCCGACTGCAGAAAGATAAAGTCCTATAACAAGAATGTTTATATACTGTATGTATCCGATAATATTTACATTAAACAATTACAAAGGGAAAACCAAAAATATAGGGTTACAATCCCTTTAACAACACCATAGATGCTTTAACTAGATTCTGTGTCAGAAGTGGCGGACATCATAGATGAAAAATAAATTTGTTTAGATTTGCGAAAATAGTGCAGTCGTCAAACCATTATCTATCATCATCATCAGTTATTAATATAGCGCCACTAATTCCACAGCGCTGTACAGAGAACTCATTCACATTAGTCCCTGCCCCATTGGAGCTTACAGTCTAAATTCCCTAACATAGACACATACTAGGGTCAATTTTGATAGCCGCCAATTAACCTGCCAGTATGTTTTTGGAGTGTGGGAGGAAACCGGAGCACCCGAAGGAAACCCACGCAAACACAGGGAGAACATACAAACAACACACAGATAAGACCATGGTCGGGAATTGAACTCATGACCCCAGTGCTGTTAGGCAGAAGTGCTAACCACTAAGCCACTGTGCTGCCCCACAATTATTTTTTTGGGCCAATTTTAGTTTTGATCTAGCACCAACAACAGGACAATAACAGTGTGCCAGACACTCATTTTAAATCAGTTACTGGTGTACCAGAATTCCTTCTTATGCAAAACACTGGTTTACTTCTGAAATATTTACAGCTAATTGGAGGTGTTGAGAGACCATGGACTACACAACTGCCGAAGTAAATAATCATTGAACATAAAATGCAAGACTAGTACAGACAACCACAAATTTGCCAGCAATTCAGATCTACTACCTTTATGAAATAGTTTCCTATTTGACAAGGTAAAGCATCCTCTCAATGACCAGCATAGTGTGTAGTACAATCGTCCCCTGTCGTGTAATATTGTGGCTCTGCACACTGACCATACAATTGCTGAGAGTGTTATTCAGCTGTGCAGTCCCATCTGTAGCTGCCTCTCAGAGAGTTGGACAGTTTTCCCAGACAACCAGTTTAACAATTTAAAACAATGGCAATGATTGCATTTATCACAAGCAGGGTTGCAGAAATGAAAGGGGCCAACAAAAAAAACACCCTTAAATACAAACAACAAGACCTCTGTTGAAAAAATAAAAAACAAACAAACATTGCAGATTACCAAAAGGATTATTACTTTCCTGTCTGGATGCAACTCTGTCACCCACTGGTATTATAATTATGTATGTCTTAAAAATGTATTATATATCATTTAAATTAAGCAAAAAAAACAAACATATAGGCAATGGTCATAATAGATTCAAGTATCTCTCTGTGTGGAACAAATACATACTTCTCAGATCACACATGGCTTCACCCACTCAGTAACATTGCCACCAACCACCAAACCAAAATCCCACACGAATCTCCCCCTCTCTCTTCAAACCCACTGATCTCTCCTATCCCGACCTCACTGGTATCCACTGGCTTTCTTTTCTGCACACATTACAGACACCAAAGGGCCACACTTTATATTGTATACTTTAAAATCACCTTAGACTTGCATGTGTTCAACCAGCAGACTCTCAAAAACTGCCAAATGCAATATGAAGACTGATCACCTGCAACAAAGTACAATCAGAGCAGTGTCAGACCTGTATATTGTAAATTCAGATTAAATTAATGACTTGACAAAAATCCCCAGACAGACATTTGATTTTCTCTGCAGATCACCCCCTTCCTGGTTTAGTTTATGGGAGACACAGTGTGATGGGTGTAAAGCTTGCCCCCTGCAGGCCATGCCCCACAGATATATCCCCAGCCACTCAGTGTGGACCACAGCACACTTTGGAGGAGTTACAGACAGTCCCACATCGGGGGGCAGACTGCTGACCAGTGACACATTGGGGGGCAGACTGCTGACCAGTGACACATTGGGGGGCAGACTGCGGACCAGTGACACATTGGGGGGCAGACTGCGGACCAGTGACACATTGGGGGGCAGACTGCTGACCAGTGACACGTTGGGGGGCAGACTGCGGACCAGTGACACGTTGGGGGGCAGACTGCTGACCAGTGACACGTTGGGGGGCAGACTGCTGACCAGTGACACGTTGGGGGGCAGACTGCTGACCAGTGACACGTTGGGGGGCAGACTGCTGACCAGGGACACGTTGGGGGGCAGACTGCTGACCAGTGACACGTTGGGGGGCAGACTGCTGACCAGTGACACATTGGGGGGCAGACTGCTGACCAGTGACACATTGGGGGGCAGACTGCTGACCAGTGACACATTGGGGGGCAGACTGCTGACCAGTGACACATTGGGGGGCAGACTGCTGACCAGTGACACATTGGGGGGCAGACTGCTGACCAGTGACACATTGGGGGGCAGACTGCTGACCAGGGACACATTGGGGGGCAGACTGCTGACCAGGGACACATTAGGGGGCAGACTGCTGACCAGTGACACATTGGGGGGCAGACTGCTGACCAGTGACACATTGGGGGGCAGACTGCTGACCAGTGACACATTGGGGGGCAGACTGCTGACCAGTGACACATTGGGGGGCAGACTGCTGACCAGTGACACATTGGGGGGCAGACTGCTGACCAGGGACACATTGGGGGGCAGACTGCTGACCAGTGACACATTGGGGGGCAGACTGCTGACCAGTGACACATTGGGGGGCAGACTGCTGACCAGTGACACATTGGGGGCAGACTGCTGACCAGTGACACATTGGGGGCAGACTGCTGACCAGTGACACATTGGGGGGCAGACTGCTGACCAGTGACACATTGGGGGGCAGACTGCTGACCAGTGACACATTGGGGGGGGCAGACTGCTGACCAGTGACACATTGGGGGGCAGACTGCTGACCAGGGACACATTGGGGGGCAGACTGCTGACCAGGGACACATTGGGGGGCAGACTGCTGAGCAGTGATACATTGGGGGCAGACTGCTGACCAGGGACACATTGGGGGGCAGACTGCTGACCAGTGACACATTGGGGGGCAGACTTCTGACCAGTGACACATTGGGGGGCAGACTGCTGACCAGGGACACATTGGGGGGCAGACTGCTGACCAGGGACACATTGGGGGGCAGACTGCTGACCAGGGACACATTGGGGGGCAGACTGCTGACCAGGGACACATTGGGGGGCAGACTGCTGACCAGTGATACCTCCAACAGACACAGCTACATTCACGTGGGCGGATAAACGGATTTAACAGTCAGTGTAATAACCCCCGTGTACTATATTTGGGTGGGGTAAGCCCAGGTAGCAGCACCCCCCACAGACAGGGAGAAAGGAGCATAAATAAATACAAATACAATTATCTGCCCCAAACCTGGTTCTACCTCCCCCCTCTAAGGAAAGCGGTCTTCCTGGGGCCACCCCTGGGGGTACTGGCTGCAGCAGGGGGCGGAGTATAACGTCACAGGGCTCCCCATCCCCCCTCTCCCACAGCGGGGCCACGTGCTGTGGCCCCACCGGCCGCCTCCCCTCCTACCTGACAGCCAGCGGCGGAGCCAGACTCCCTACACCCGGTCCCTGAGGCAGCGGCTGCCGCTGATAGGCTGAACTCATCACCTCGCGGCCAGCTCCCAGCCTATCAGTGACAGGGAGCTGCGGCGTCACGTGACGAGGACCCGCGACTCCGGCTCTTCTAATCTGTGCGCTCAGGTCTCCTGTTTGTTGGAGGCTGAGGGGAGGAGCGGGGGGTAGTCAAGGGGGTTAGTGAGAAACTGTGTGGGGGTTAGTGAAGGGGTAAGGAATTACTAGAGTAGGTGGGGATAGTGAAGGATAGTAATACATTCTGTGTGAGCATAGTGAATGGAGTAATGAATAAAAGGAATAGTGAAGGAGGGTAATTAATAACAGGGTTAGGGGTATAGTGGGGAGGGGATTAATAACAAGTAGGGTCATAGTGTAGGGGTAACAAATAATGGGTGTGGATATAGTAAAGTGGGGTAATGAATAACGGGCTGGCGGTTAGTAAATGAGGGTAATGACTAAACTGTAGACTGCTCAGCTTTACACCATACATTAATAATGTTAATCTTAACACTCTAAAACATCACCATAATAAAGACACGACAACTTTGTAGTGGCGAATAAATAATCTTTTTATTTATTTATTTTTTACCTATAAAGGGTGGCGGCGAGAGCGATTCAATCAGCTAACAACTAATATCTAACACCGAACAGGCACTAATCACTGGTCCCAGGCACCACAGTCCTTTACGATCGGCCGGTGCTAAATCTGGCGTCATCGTGACCACTCCCCTCTGGGCTACCCAAGACGTACGCGCACAGTGCAGGTCACGGGGTCCTCGCACAGAGGTACCAAGAGCCAGGGTGCTTCGAAAGGAGCAGTGACATTCGGCTAATCAGCGGTAGCACCGTACGAATTAGTCGCTGATTGAAAAAGCTCTCCTGCCTGCCCAACCTTTATCTTGTACTTCCCTAACTTACTAAAAAATGGGCAGGTGGCAGTGGCGCACGCAGGGGGGTTTCTGGTTCTCCAGAAACCCCTCCCCTCCGGGAATCAACAGTACTGTACAGCAGCCGCTGTCAAAGAAGCGTCCGCGGCAGTGCTGTATTGTAGTATAATACAGCACTGCCACGGATGCTTCTTGACAGCGCCGCGGCTGCTGTAAAATTCAGACTCGCTGAAATGGAGCTGCTGCGCATCTCTCTCGCTATTATTTTTTTACGGGGGGGGGGCGCAGAAACCCCCCCTTCTAAATCCTGCGTTTGCCCCTGGGTGGGTGGGAAATCCTGATGCAAGAGGAAGTTGCACTGCCTGGCCAAGGATAAATATGAAAACCTCCTTTCACTCCTCCCCCTAACATCCGGGAGCAGCAACTTCTCAGCACATTAACCCCTAATGTCCATGTCCTGTTTTGTGACAAGTAGCTCCGTTTATCTCCATTCAGCTTAAGGGCTTCATTCTTAATAAGCTGCAGTGGGTTGATGAATAATGGCTGAGGATATAGGTTTGGGGATAGTTAGGGGGCTAATGATGAATAACCGGTTGGGATACAGAATGGTTTGATGAATAATAGGGGTGGGAGAGGTAACGAGTAACTGGTGGGGCCATAGGGAAGGGGGTAAAGAATAATAGAGGTGGGAGTGATTAATTAGAAGGATAATAGGGTTGTGGGGTGATGTATAACAGGACGACTAATGAATTAGAGGGAAGATGGGGTGAATATAAGGTGCAGTGATATATACACTCTGGACACTTTATTAGGTACCTACTCCTTAATTCAAGTACTTAACCAGTGAATCCTGTGGCATCAACACATGGAGAGATGGTCAAGAGGTTCATTTGTTGTTGATTGTTGGTGTCAGACGGGGTGGATTGAGTATCTCAGATATTGCTTATTTTTATGCACAATAGTCCCTGGAGTCCACAGAGAATGGTGCACAACACAAAAAAAACATCCAGTCAGCAGTTCTGTGGGCAAAAACGCCAGAGGCGACTGGCCAGACTGGTTCAAGCTGACAGGAAGGCGACAGTAAGTCAGATAACTGCGTTCCAACAGTGGTATGCAGGAGAGCGCCTCTGAACACACAGCGTGATGAACCTTGAAGTGGATGGGCTACCACATCAGAAGACCTCGCCAGGTTCCACTCCTGTCAGCTAAGAACAGGAGACTGAGGCTACAGTGAGAACAGGCTCATCAAAACTAGACAGATGAAGGTTGGAAATACATTGTCTGGTCTGATGAATCTTGATTTCCGATGCGACATAAAGATCGTATGGTCAGACTTTGGTGCAAACAGCATGAATCCATCCTGCCTTGTGCCAACGGTGCAGGTTGGTGGTGTAATGGTGTGGGTGATGTTTTCTGGGCACACATTAAACTCCTTAATACCAAGATAACTGTCTTGAGTATTTATGCTGACTTTATGACCACAGTCTACCCATCTTTTAATGTGTACTTCCAACAGGATAACACGCCAGGTCACAAACCACACATCATCTCGAGCTGCTTTCACAACTATAACAATGGCCTCCACAATCATGAGATCTCAATACTTTAGTGCACCGTTGGGATGTGATGGTAGATTCACAGCATGATTGTACAGCCAACAAATCTGTAGCAACTGGACCCGAATCTCTAATGATTCCAGCACCTTGTTGAATCCATGCCACGAAGAATTCAGGCTGTTCTGGGGCAAAGAGTGTCATTTTTTTAGACAAGTGTATCTAATAAGGTGGCTACTGAGTGTATATGTACCAGATGTAATGTAAGGTCTATGCCTATAGCAGGCGGTGAGGGCTATTAGTTTAATATGGGTTCTCTTTTTACTAAATGTGGAGCTATTAATGCATTGTGGGAGAGCTTTTCATTGCGACCAAATATTTAACATCAATTTTTACCCTAAATACATCAATAGTAGCCCCCATCCTGCTCAGTAGGCAACAGCAAGTCTCCCTGTCTACCCAGACAGCAGAAATTGAAGCTGCTGCTGGGGCTTAGTCAATCAATCGATCACCCAAGTTCATCCTTGAGAAAGCTTCTTCCCTAGTTCATCTTCACTACATCACTAGCAGATCCACACTAAGAGATGCTGACCTGGAGCATTGTTAATTGCGATCAAACATCTACCAGCAGCCCGTGACTGTTGATGCAGTCTACACCAAGCTGGCTTCGGTCTAGCCCACTGAGTGCAGCCCAGCAGCTCCACTCTCACCATCCGGAAATCCAGACCAATCTGAAACTGCACAAGTCCCTGGAGACTTAATGACCTCCTACCTGTTGAGGGACTTCCACACTATTAGAGCTTTCCGCCAGCAAGTTACAATCACAACACTAAAGGGACTCCAGCACTGCTGCCTCCAGCTCCCTACGAGATCCCAGTCATTAATGCAGTGAACTATCGTCGGCTGAAATCAGCGATGAGGCCTGGCCTCCACATGTCCTGCAAAGCAGACCTCGTTCTCAGTTCAACTTGAGGCCTTCTTGAAGGGGTACATCAGCAGCAGTTTCTGCCTAACACACCCTCAGGCAATCAACTCTTTGTCATCTTCAATATACCCTTCTGCAACCTGCCCAACTTTTTCTCCAGCAATCAACCCTCAAGCATTTTTCATTCAACCTATCTGCAAACCATCCCTGTGCAAGCTGTTTATCCTAACCTCCAGCAAACAACCCTCCAGAAACTCATTACAATCTTCTGGTGACTTTCCCCTGCCCCTTCATTAACTCTTCTGTCAACCCCTTCTGCAACCTTCACTGCAATCTACCAGTGAACATCTCCAAGCTGCAGTTGATGCATTAACCCAATACATGTACTCCTGTACCTTAGAGATTGGTAAACTGATAACTACAGATCAGCCTTACCTCTGCACTGCTACCTCTCTGCCATTATTTTTACCTTATTTTGCTTGAGCTCATTTTTGTCCTACGCACTTCCACCTCTCTAGCCTCCCATTTCTCCCCCTGCAAGCTTCACTTCCTTATCATCATCATCTATTTATATAGCGCCACTAATTCCACAGCGCTGTACAGAGAACTTGCATCAGTCCCTGCCCCATTGGCGCTTTCAATCTAAATCCCTTAACTTACACACACACAGAACGAGAGACTAAGGGCAATTTAATAGGAGCCAATTAACCTACTAGTATGTTTTTGGAGTGTGGGAGGAAACCGGAGCACCCAGAGGAAACCCATGCAAACACAGGGAGAACATACAAACTCCACACAGATAAGGACATGGTCAGGATTCAAACTCATGACCCCAGTGCTGTGAGGCAGAAGTGCTAACCACTAAGCCACCGTGCTGCCCGCCCTTTTGACCTTCCCACAGCCTGTCACTCCCTGATCTGTGCCAGTGGTGTCTCTTGCCCACTAAACTCTTACTCCTCCCCAATGTGCTCTACCTGTTATCTCTCACTGCACCCCCCCCCCTCCCTCACCTCTCCTTCATTCATGTCCCCAACAAGTTGTAGCAGAATGGTTTACTCATCCCAAATCTCCAGGAGACCCTGCCCACAAGATTACATGAATCCTGAACATATACCCCAGACCACAGCACTACAAAATCTACTAGGGGGTTATCCTAGTTCAGAAAGGATCACAATGAGGGCTAGAGTAGTGTAAAAGCCTGCATACGGGTTCATGAGCACCCTCTCAATACGTGTGGCATATTTATGTGTTGTGAGTATTGCACTGCAAGGGATTCAACCAGTAGATTAAGCAGCTGATATCTCATCCTGTGCTTGTAGTTAATGGGATGTACACTGAATCTGGGTGGAGAGAATAGAAATAATAATTTGGGAACACCAGTCACACCCTAGAAGTTGCATTCTGTACAGTATAACTAAGTGTTTCCCATAGTTTATGTGCAGTTTTGACCACATGGTTATTTTCTGTGCAGTAAACTCCCCACCTGGGGTAAGATTTGACAAGAAACCTGGAGGATTTAATCCTATATCATTCCTTGGTATTTAAAGGTGTTAGTCTATTCAATTTCGTTTTTTTATTTGTTTCAGCACCTACTGGAACAAAAATTGATTTCTAACGCTTTAAGATCGAAGTATTTACCAGATTCAATACTGCTGGCATATTTTGAAGGGAAGCTTTGGGGTCTGCCATGTAGATCGTCTGCATACACAGAACTCTGCCACTTCACCGGGGTGGGAGCCTACACTTATCTTGTATCCTACTGGATGGGGCAAATGCAAATCGTGCAGGTGACAGTGGGCATCCTTGACGAGTGTCTTCTTCTAGGAGACGTTTTGGAAGTCATTAGTGTTGCAATCAACGAGACCATTATTCTGCGCTCCCGTTCTGTGACCTTGTGAGGCCGACCACTTCAAAGTGCAAACATCTAGAGGCAACATCAGCACTTCTAGTAAACTAAGGCAGCTGGAATAGGCCAGAAATTTGACGAACTGTGACTTGTTGGGGTGGGGTGCATGGCTGTATGCTAGATTTTATACACCAGTTAGCAATGGGTGTGGCTGAGATGGCCAAACACTAATTGGAGGTGGTGTCCACATACTTTGGCCATTGTAGCGATATATAACTAAGCCTTCCACTATTAACGATCAGTTATAAAATAAAAGAGTAAGAATTTGCAGGCGTGTTAGTAAACGGGTTGGAAGCAAGCGGCATGAATCTACACCAAATTATTAGAACATCGGAACCTTTCAATCGGCTACACGTTGGACATGAATACTGGCTCTGCTCTATACAGTAATACAATCAATTCAGTCTCTCCATATAGACTTCATCCTCACCCTTTGGATTGAAAGAGTGGGTGCTCGCAGAAATGTTAAATTACTTGCCAAAAAAAAAAAAAAAAAGATTGGATAGGAGTTCTGGAGACTGTTTTTTTTTATTTATTATTTGAATACGTTAGTTTGTTGTCGCTGCTTTTTCCTTGTATGTTCCTCCAACAATTGGAAATTATTGTCATGCCTGTTTTGTGCTTTAAAGAAGAAACCCCACAACAAAAGGTCGTTTAATGTATTTTAATAGCAAACTTACAGGACAGCACAGAAGACAGACAACATTAAAAACATGTACTTGAATGTAGGACAACTAAGTTAGAAAATAAAAATTATAGTGAATGGATGGAATTTACTATATGGTAAAAAATGCTACAAACATTTAGTTGCCATCAATAAGAAAATTTACTTGGGTCTTAAAAAAATCCAATACGCTGGCATTGTCCAGAAAAAAAACTTATCAGGTTTATTAATTATTTTTTTGTGTTATAAAGTCGATTCTTACTCGCAGAACAAACTTTTGTTGTAGTCCTCAAATGCATTTAAAAAGCGCCCCTTCACGCAGCGGAAGCAGGAATTGTGTGGGCGGGACCAATATTCACGAAAATGTAGCCAATCGGTTCCCTTAGAACTTGACATCACTTTGTGATGTCACTAGCACCTAGCGACGTGATAGGCTGAATATTGGTTCGGCCCATAAAACGGCTGCCTCCACCGAGAGTAGGCGACGGACGCACTTAAATTCACGATGTCACTGCATCTAATGAAAAAAAAATAAAAAATAAAAAAATCCACACACAAATGTAAATGGAAGAAGTTTGCCCCCACACCTGAACCTGCCCCCCTACGTTTCCATTCACAACCAATATATTTAGGTACCTTTTAACCCAATGGAGAAAACAAAAAAATATATATATAACTAACGCTCAAACTACCAATTACAAGGAAGAAGAGATTTATTTTTTTTTCGGGTTTTAAGATGACAATGTTTTAGGAATTTTAAGCACGTTCTCCACGTATGCGGCGTGCTAGCTGGATGTCTTTTGGCATAATTGTGACACGTTTGGCGTGGATAGCACACAAGTTGGTATCTTCAAACAGTCCGACCAGGTAGGCTTCACTCGCCTCCTACAACGAAAGAAGACACAAGAGGTGAGATTAAACGGCGATCAGTGCTCATTCAGACATCGGATATGAACGGCATTGAGCGTCATACCGCGACGAACACATACATAGCACAATGAAGACAGCAGCTAAGCGTAGACAGGGTTTACTGTGTTGGTGAATGTTGGCACTTAAGTGAAGATGCGCCAATAATGGGATCAGCGCAGTTGGATGGTACCACACTACGGCCATCAAGCCCTCAAATAACAGCGACCAATCCTTCTCAGATTTGTTTTGCGAAACCAGAGTTTGGACGCCCGCGTATGTGATTGTTTTAAAGAACCACTAAACCTAAAACTCATATAGCTTTATATAAAAAGTGTGATTAAACATCATAACATTATATATATAGACCAAAACAGAACTTGGGACAGTCTTGTATTGAATGTTCACTGCACCACAGAGTGCAAGCTATGGTTCTCTGTTATCAGCCTGGGCAGACAGACCCCTAAAATTTACACACATTCTGTAAGTGTTCTCTAATATGTAATAAAAAGGTATCTTGTAACTTTTTAGAGGGACTATATACGGATAATATGTAAGGTTTTTGTGTTCCTTTACAGGAGGCAAAATGTCTTTGGTAATCGGGGCATGTCAAGTTTATCAATAACTATAGAAAATGTTATAAGAAGGTATATTATATATACACACTATATTGTTCAGTGCTACATAACATTACACTGCATCTCTTGCTACAAACCATAAAAGTATTTCCTTTCCTTATTCCATTGCAGATATCTGAAGCCCCTCCCAAATCTTTCGGACCATGTCCTAATGGGATATAATACAAGGGGAATGGGAGGAGAGCGCAGACTGCAACTGTTTGAGATACTGTGACAATATTGGTCCTACCCGGGTATATGAACCAACAAATAAATGGGACATTACCACAAAGCAAGTTTCTCAAGATAGTCAGTCACTCACTGTCTGCTCCAAGACAGAAACACTTACCCCCAAGATGGCACAAGGGAGTGAAAGTATGGTAACATTTAATTAGGTACATGTACATCTTTCTCCTCAGTAATACAGAGCTTTAGAAATAAGAATTACCTAGCAAAATGGAGAGTACAGCATCAGGCAAACCAATGGCACATACTGGTAAGCCTGTTCATCTCTGCAAGATGTACCCCAATTAAGCAGAGCACTAACCATGCATAGAGTGTTGTATGGTATCCGGGAGGTGAAGAAGCAGTGTACAGCTCTATGGGGTCATGCACACGTGTTGGGCAAGTATAGAGTAACTAAACTCAGATTTTTCATCTGCAACAAAACCTATTAGGACAGTGTTCTACAAATGCAGGAGGTGCTTCAGCTGTCAGAGTGGGGAGGAAACACTACAATGTAGTTTTAGTTTTGCTGCCCTTTTAATTCTATACTGTACAGCGCTCTTATGAAGCCATTACTGTCAATATAACCTCACAGGAACAATTATTCCAAAGGCATCCGAACTCTCTTATTGCATCCGGTGAACCTGCCATTACTAGATCTCTGTACTGACTCCTACAACAACTAAACACAAAGTGAAAATTTGCTTTCTGTGTAGTGACAACGTTGTTCCTTCAGTCTAGTATGCCCTCTAGTGGATGTCACTTTAATTACATCGGCTCCTTGTCAGTAGTAGATGCAAGGTTATATTTAAGCGGTATTTGTTTAAAATGGATCTTAAACAGCTATTAGCAGCTAGATGCTCAGTAAACAATTCACATCAGCCCTCCCTTAATTTTCAGCTCTGAAAAATAAGCGTACATGTAATTATTCTCATTACAACTCATCTAATTTATATAGGCTTTATTTAAAAACCAATTATTCCACTGAATAGCTTTGCTCGAGTAAGAATCAAGGTAGGTAATTGATGAGTATCCATGAGAAACAGATCTCGTGGATATTAGACAGTGCATTATATTACAATTATCTTCTATTAGAAATGTAGAAAACTAAGGTGGAACTAGTCAGAAAATAAATTGAGTCATCTTTAAGTTTCCCCAGTTAGTCACTATGCTTGTTACTACAACTTACTGGAATAACTCATTTGAAATAGGACTTCTGCCTGAAATCGCCAGCTTAAAACACAGAAACATACTCCTGTTGCCATTAGACAAGCCCTACAACCATGAAACAATCAATACAGCTTGTTCGCCAGCATGAGTGTTTTTCTAAGTTTTAAGAGATTATTATTCTTAGAGTAAATATATGCAAGATTTAGAACCTAACCCAATGCGATGGATCACACAGTTTAAAGGCACTTTAAACTGTGTGATCCATCCATTTATGTATTTTTATTTTCCTGTTGCACTGGTCTAAGAAGAGTATTATGGTATAAAATCAAATTAAAGGACTTTGCCTACTTTCTATGCAAGTCTGCTAGCTGACCTCTATTTAGTACAGTACCATTGTTTGATTTCTCTTTCCACAATCCCTTTAACTCTTCCCACAGATCGTCTGCAATGCTAACAGTTTGCTCACAGCCTACAGAGGTGTCACCTAAAACTGTCTAGCTTGTACGATGCCCTTTGCCAAGTACACTTAAAATATTTTTGAGGTGCCCATTTGACAAGCAAAACGTTTCTTCCATTCAGACACATTAATTGATTTGTGACCGTCACCTGTCATTTCCGTTTGGCAGTGAAAATAACTTTCTTCTGAACATTTACCTGCAAAGCACCAATAGCAGCGCTCTGAAAGCGCAAATCTGTTTTGAAGTCCTGAGCGATTTCACGAACCAGACGCTGGAAAGGCAGTTTGCGAATCAGCAGCTCAGTGGACTTCTGGTAACGTCTGATTTCACGGAGGGCCACAGTACCCGGCCTTAAAGACAGTAGAAGAACAACGCGTCGGTCAGGTCAAAATATTTTGCGAAGAACAAATTATTTTCAGGATTTTAAATAGTCATCAATGTTACCAACAAAACTAGTTATTATGGCTAAGTTTGCTACACAAGTTGTTAGTGAGACGAGTATGCCGGAAGAAGTACATTCATTCATTAAACATACAGCCAATACAATCAGCTGCCACCGGCATCGCACAGCTCTGTCCTATCTGCTTGAATAGTTAGCGCGCCAGAGCGGACAGATCTCTCCTCTGCACACTGAGATACAGCGATGGGAGCCAAATCCAGAAGGGACACAGAACAACTACGTGGCAGGGCCCAGGTTCAATAGCAGGTATTTTACAAAAGTGAATTTATCCTTTAAATTACAAAGATGGGAGCATTGCCGGAAAAAATGCACACCGCAGCTTGTACTCAATGGGGGACATTTTTTTTGAAAACTGGTCCAAAAGCAAATAAACAAAAAACATCTAATTTATGAGAGGTGATTCCTCCAAAAGTTAGATGCATGAAGCAATTACAAAATCAACCACTAGGGGGAGACCATCAATGCAGGTTTATGTATGATTAACACATGTCAACACAATATTGAGATGCTATTTTAATCGCTGTTAATCCTTAGGGTTGAGGGATTGAAAGCAAAACCTTGTTTTGTTCAAAGAACACAATTTGACTCGTACAGAGACAACCATCTTCATTAGCACTCAGGTCATGTTTCTGTTCAAGGACCCCACATCCAGGCCAAATTTGGAAGAGTGGGGGAAGGGGGGGGAATGTCGGACTTGGAATACAATTCAAAGCTGCGTCAAGATGAGAGTATAGAATATAGGCTACACGTATTCATAAGTATTAATGAGAGAGAGAGAGTACAGCCCATGTACTGGCAAGGAGCACGCTCAGTGTGCTCCAGGGAAACATCCCGTGACATCATCAAGCTGCCAATACAGTGACTCTGGATGATGTCATGAGTCAGGATCACAGGAACTTCTGCCCACAACAGTGATCAATCTACATAATGCCGAAGGCATTTAGGACAGAGGAAGGGGCACAATTCTATAGCTGGTATGTGTATTATTAATTTTACATTGCAATTAGCCTGTAACACTAATGTTAGATTTTATTAAACGACATACCAGGTAAATATTTACAGCAATACAGCTTTGAATTATAGCCCGCAACAGAAGGGAGGGGTGTAGGGACATGGGAAACGGCACGATAGCTTATAGGTGCACTATCAATATGTAATATTTTATAATACTGGATTCTATAACAACTGATCCATTTGTATTCTACTCTCTGGGTTACTGGGAAGAGCAGTCAATGATTAAAGTTTCTCATAAATAGCAATTGCAACAGACATCAATAGTACATCAGATAATATTACAAGTGCACATATTAAAAAGAGTAACAAGTAATTAAAAAAGTATTATTTAACTGTACATAAGAGTTCATTTGTACAACATACTATACATATTTTGGAACTTGTTAATTATAGGGGTGCCAATTGTCTCTGCCCAGAAGTCCTTCCAGAGATGAAATATGGGTGACGTAACAGACTGTACATAGGAAGCCTTCATTAATTATTTTCTCCAGCCCTAGTATACAGCATTGGGGTGCTAGTGCCTTTACAGAATGATGCTCAGAGTATCTGCAGTTCTTACCCCCCCCCCCCTTCACTGGAAGGGAACAGGTGGGCTGCAACTTAGAGAACCAAGATACACCAGTGCGCAAACATTCTCAAGACCAGTCCCAAATACATACACCAGGATAACATCACCCTGCAAGTGGAGCCCATATAATTAACAAGTACCCAGATGTTAATGGCAGACATGCTATTTTTGGAAACTTGATTGGTATACCATACCTGTAAAGTTAGTTGTTTTGGGGGGTATTTTTTTTTTTTTTTTTAAACTGCCAGAGACAGGAGGATATCAAATGTTCTACTTTTAGTACATCAGATTCTACTTGCCCAGGAGTCAAAGTTGGAGGGAAAAAAGGGTTACATTTAAATTCTCCTCACAGACTGCACAGTTTTGCCAATGTTTACATTAAAACAATATGACAATTTCACTGTATACATAAAAAAAAAAAAAAAAAAAAAAACAACAGTGTAAGAAAAAGCAGTTCTCCTTTAAGAAGTTTTCAACATGAATTATAAGCAGAAACTCAAAACGAACCACTAAAACGTTGAATCACTACAACAGTAATCTGGAATAAACGCCATGTTGGTTATAAACAACACTAGGGGTAGATTTACTAGACTGCGGATTTGAAAAAGTGGATATATTGCCTATAACAATTCAGATTCTAGTTCTCATTTATTTAGTACATTCTACACAATGACAGCTAGAATCCGATTGGTTGCTATAGGCAACATCTCCACTTTTCCAAATCCACAGTTTAGTAAAAATACCCTTAGAGGTCTGTAAAATTCAGCAAAAGCCTCTGTCGTTCATTTGTTCAGGGACATCATGGGTTAAAATCAGAACTGTGTTTCAGCTGCTGGCCCGCCACCGCCCTCTAGTGTCCACTCTGCGACAGTACACCGCAAAACCCCTTGTCAGTGTCTTCCGAAGCAGGTGGGAACCGTGCCAAATCCAGCGGTCTAAAGGAGACCAATGTGGGGGGTGATCCCCCCTCCTCACATCCCCAAAATGATCATGCAAAAACTACAAGCTGACAACGCTTAGACTTTGTCAATACAATCTAAGGTTGCAAAACAATATATTCCTTCTAAAACACCCCTCCCAAAAAAAAATTAAAAAATTAAAAATATATTAAAAATATCAGTATAAAAATAATAGCAATCTCAGCCACACATGCAAAGCAGTATTTCACATTGTGGTCATGTAATTCCAAACATGCAATAAAATTATTTGTTTTCACACTTTTTTGTCCCTTTAATTCTGAAATCGGGTAATCAATACACAGTGCAGAGCACATCATCAGCAGCCAATGTACATAAAAGGCCTGTTGAAATTAGCCTAGTGAAAATCAAAACAAATATACACTTAAAACACAGTCAAAGTGACGTTCTCAGACACGTCTGCAAAGAATCAATAATATATTTAACTAGAAACAAAAAATATTTACAGATCTCAGAAGCAAATAACTAAAAACAGAAACTGACAGTATACGCATGCGCAGCAGCCCCCCCTTTATCATCCCGGGTTTACCTGTAGCGATGAGGTTTCTTCACCCCACCGGTGGAGGGCGCACTCTTCCTGGCTGCCTTGGTGGCCAGCTGCTTCCTGGGGGCTTTTCCACCAGTAGATTTACGGGCTGTCTGCTTTGTACGAGCCATCTTATCGAGAACGGATGGGTCCTAAACCTGCTCACCCCCCCATAGGAAGCAGCAGCACAGAGGGAGGAGGGGGTGGAATTAAAAATAAATTAAAAAAAAGTGTGTAAATAAAATAAAACATGAAATAAATTGAGATTTCCACCATTGCACAGAGCTGTGTTTTTCCAATTCTCCCATTCACCTAACATGACCGGTTTTCAAACTGTGGCGCTAGCTGGCTGCTGTATCTGTCATCTCCTCCCCACGTTACTCATTTGCATGGACCAAAAAAAAAAACGTTCTGGGGGTTCTCACAGTATTGATCCCACAATAAAATCCCCCCCTCTGTGCCAATCCTAGAGAAGTGGGAGACCCCCAGATCTGACAATCCACTGGAGTGACTGCATTACATAGAGCTGCATAAGAGTTATAGGAGAAAAGCCAACTCCAGCTCAAACTGAGCTAAAATAAACAGCTAAATGCTTCTTACTAGTGGGACAAAGCCCTAAAATGATTATAGGGCGGGTGATCCTAAGAGGTGTCCTTATACATAGCCCCATTATGGGGACATTGGGCAAAACTGCAGGGCAATGTCACTCTCCAGCCACCCCTCCCCCACCCCACCAGGTCCCAGCTGCTATTAAATAATCCAGGTGATAGCAGACACCCCAATATACAGCCAGCAGTGTTAGGGGGGGGGCTGTGTGGAGTTTTGGGGGTGCTGTGGAGGGGTATAAAGTGACGCCTCAATGATGGAACTCTCAGCTTCCTCTCTGACTGTCTGAACATTCCAACTGTTACAATGTAACAATCTCCGGATACAATGCAGCAAACTGCCCCCACGTGTCGAATAAGCACCCCCAGGAGGGGGCAGGGGGATAATAAGGGGGTAACCAGAGGATCCCCCAACAATAATGTACCCCCAGAGTCACAGGTCACCCCTGTTCTCTCTCTGACAGCCAGAGATCTGCTATAGGGGAAATAAATATGGTGACCAGAGAGAAAGAGACAAGATGGTGAAGCTCAGCAACAACTGGGGAGCACAGGGACATTAGGGGGGCATTTTGCATCGGTTTTTAGGTACTTTCCCCCACCCCAGTGACCCTGGTGCTGCCCCAACCTGTGAGCTGGGGGTGCGGGGGGGAGGATGGTGATGCTTTGGGGGGGAAAGAGCAGCTGGATTGGGCTATTTTATCGAATAAAGCCGGGGCGGGTGGAGGAAGGAGCCGGAGAGGCAGCTCCTTGTCTGAGAGTCAGGAGGAGGAAGGGGCCAGCGCCAACTAATCGCTTTCCAGACCCAAAAAGTTTGTGTGAGGGGGCGCGGGCGGCCCCGGGGGGCCGGCACAGGGTGGGGGGCGGCCGGGGGTCGGTTTGGGGAGCTTTCCGCGAGGTTTGGGGTCGGGGTTCTACAGATAAAAACTTACCTTCCCCGCTAGCTGGTGAGAGCACAGGCTGCTGGCTACAAACACAATTGAAAAATGGCTGACATTGGTGTGTCCCACAACCCGCTGAGCGCTCAATCACCGAGTGCAGCCAATCAGGCACAATGGAGGGAAGGCCCAGCTCCCAGGCTGTGTGTACAAACACAAAGACATGCTCCAGCACTATACACACATACATACACAGTACTACTGCACGATACATACACAGTATTACTGCACGAAACACACATACATACACAGTACTACTGCACGATAGATACATACATACATACACAGTACTACTGCCTGATACACACATATATACACAGTACTACTGCCTGATACACACATACATACACAGTACTACTGCCTGATATACACATACATACATACATCATACTACTGCACGATACACACATATATATACATATACTGTACTACTGCCTGATACACACACATATATATACACAGTACTACTGCACGATACACACATATATACACAGTACTACTGCCTGATACACATATATACACAGTACTACTGCCTGATACACACATATATACACAGTACTACTGCCTGATACACACATACATACACAGTACTACTGCACGATACACACATATATACACAGTACTACTGCCTGATACACATACATACACACACAGTACTACTGCCTGATACACACATATATACACACAGTACTACTGCCTGATACACACACATATATATATACACAGTACTACTGCCTGATACATATATACATACACAGTACTACTGCCTGATACACACATATATACACAGTGCTACTGCCTGATACACACATATATACACACTACTACTGTCTGATACACACATACATACACAGTACTACTGCTTGATACACACATACATACACAGTACTACTGCCGGATACACACATATATACACAGTACTACTGCCTGATACACACATACATACACAGTACTACTGCACAATACACACATATATACACACTACTACTGTCTGACACACACACATATATACACTGCAACCTTATATGACACTCTACTACTGCCTGACACATATATACACACTACTACTGTCTGACACACACACATATATACACTGCAACCTTATATGACACTTTACTACTGCCTGACACATAGACACACAGTACCACAAATTACTACTATTGAATTGTAATATATTTTCTGGTTGTGCTGCTGTGTGTACAATGTACATACAATACTGTCTCTACTGCAACCCCCATCATGTCACATTTACTGAATGTGATAATACATTTTTTTTGCATTTTAAATAATTATTTTCAATAAACTTCCACATCTAAATCCTAGAGAAGAGTAATAGTTAAGCATCTAATATGGATGAAAATAGGAATTGTATTGTGCAGTTGGCCAATAGGGAAATATCCACGGATAAATCATGGAAACCTGGTTCTGTCCCAGGACAATAATGTAATGTGGATGGGAGTCTGTGCTATTAATTTATTTCATGGTAGGATGAGGTTGTTTATTAATCATTAAATCTTTGTATTTATTGTTGGGGTGATGATAGGGGTATTTAATGGTGGGTTTATGGTGGGACTGTTCATTTAAGGGGGGGTGGTGGGACTATTATTTTAATGCTGGGGTGGTTTAAGGGCTATTAGTTGAATGTGGGTCTGTGTTCGGGAGAAGGAGAGCCATAGGTATATGATAATTATTTATTGTTTGTGAAGAAATAGGTCCATTTATTAAATATGAATAGTATTAATGTAATGTTTGGATTCTTTGGGGGGGGGGGGTATAGGCTTATTTTTTAAATGTGAATGCTAATAACTTTAAGTCAGCGTTGGTTGCAGATAGGGAGGCCTAATTATAAATAATGGGTGCTATTGATTTAACATCAGGGGGTAAATGTATTAATGTCCGGATTCTTTAACTCCGGCGTGTTCAGCGTCTTGTAAAGGGAAACTTCCCTTTACAATGCAGCGCCGCTTTAAATTTAATCGCCGAAGACGCTGAACACGCCGGAGTTGAAGAATTCGGACATTAATACATTTACCCCCAGGGCTGGTTGTGGGGAGGGAGGCCTAGAGAGTTCACTCATTGCTCGGCTTTCCATATATCTTTTACCTACTCTCTTTCCAAACAGGGCCCCAACATTCCAGGAGCTTAAGACACCAGCAGCAGCAGGCATTGAAAGCGGCAACAACAGGTAGGAGAGAGCAGGATCTGCCATCTGTCCTGATTCTCCCGATTTTGGGTGACTGTCCCATTCATTCTGGACCTTGTCCCATCGGCACGGCCAGTTGGGAGGTACGTCCCACCAGAGCCGGATTTAGACCTCATGGGGCCCTAAGCAAGATACTGGATTGGGGCCCCCTCCCTGAAAAAATCCATAGCACTATAGTTTTTAGCATAACATATAGCCTTATTCAGGGCCTGGCTGGCAGACTTTAGCCCAGGGGGGCAAGCACATAGCACTGTCCCATAAGTAGTGGCCCATTTTTAAAGGTTGGTCTCACCGCCAGCCCTGGGAGGGCCCTCTGGGGACCGCTGGGCCCTAGGCAAGTGCCTAAGTTGCATAGTGGTAAAGCCGGCCCTGCGTCCCACAGTACAGTATTTGGTTTCTAGCAGTATTTCATTTTTATTTTTTTTAAACAGTCCCTTTGGTAATTATTCAATTGGCAAAGAGAGGATCATAGGGACCAACTATAAATGGCACAATGACGTTGGGTCCTGACCTATAGGTTAAAAACCCCAGCTACGACACAAGTTGTATGTACATGCCTATAGGATTGCACATAATTACCCGACTTCAGATACTACACTTGTTTACTCACTGAGAATACAGCATAGGATGGGTGTGGCCAGTACAAACAAATCAACTCCCATTTACTGGCTGGGCGACTTCTGGGCTGTTTCATAATCCGACAGATAAACAGCTGCTGGCTGTCTGCATCGCTCTGCAAGAGGAACTGTCGTTGGTCCTTAACTATCATTTCCTTCTGTCTCGCTAGCGTTGTAATGGGAGTCCTGCCATTGCCAGCTAACGCTGCTATCTTAGTGTCCCAGGATTCTCTCTCTGGTGAATTACAAATATAAACCCAATGTTGCTAACTGGCCCTAATTTCAAGGGATTGTCCCAGGTTTGTCCCCCGAAAAAAGTACCAAGCTGTCAACGCTGCCAAACTGCACAGATCGATCCCACTAGGGGTCTATTTATCAAGCCCTAAACCGTGCGGAAACTACTTTATCCGCGTGGAATAGGCATTTTTAAGTATATTAAATACAGATTAACGCAGGAGATATCAAAGATAAGACCGTATAATACAGCAGCCCCCATAATACTCAATGGGGACTGCGGTTTGGGCAAACACATCAAGCTCCGAAAAAGCTGTCTCTGCGTCTATAGTCTGTATTCTAAACACAATTGTCGCTATATTTTCTCTGGCTTTATAAGTTAGTATTTAATGAAGTTGAATATTTATAATGCAAAACAATATTATGTTATCTTTACACTATATACACTATTATGGAGTTTGTAATTAGTAAGCAATTGTTCATATATTTGTAGTTTATGTGCATAGATAGTGTTCTGTTCATTGGTCAAGTTAACCATAAATTGCAGCTTTTTTGCTTCCACTTGTAATCTACACTACTTTATATATGTACATGAACGTTCACGTGTCGGTGACTTGTATGTGCACTAGGGCATGATACATTTATGGCTCAGTTACAAGATTTAAAGACTTACAGTTGTATTTTATTGTACAGTTTGGTTCCTGATTGCTTGTTACGTGTCTTTTATATTTAAACTTTTTTTTTTTTTTATAACTTGTTTTTATTGCAAAAAGGAACTTTGCGGTACAGAAATAAAAAGAGAGGAGAGGGAGTGGTTCGGTCAAACATACAGAGAAGGAGAAAAAATCCCTGTATAAATTTCAGTTACATTGTTGTACAGTATTCTGTTGAGTAACAATTACAATGATAGACATATTACACCTTGTGTCAGGTATATTAGAGTTTTGTTTTTGCACACAGGCTTGCTAAATGTGGTTCATATTTAGAGAATGTAAAGACTAATGTTTGTAGCTTTCCCGCCTCATTAGTATCTTGTTGTTATTGTGCAGTTTGACTAGTGATTTATCCAATTGCACTTTCTTACGCGTTTAACTGCCTTTGCAGCGAAACGCGTCAGTTACGAGAGCCGTTTCACTTTCTGGAGGATCCCACACATTGGGATCACAAGTTGGACTGTTCCTCAACAAGCTGGTCTATATATTCTAAGATGTTTGTACTTTCAAGGGAGGACATCGGTTCGTAGGATTAATCAGAGACTGAAATAGGACCATTAAAACTTCATGTATGTTGCTAAAAGTTATTTTTCTTGAACTCTCCACATACAATCTACAATTACCAGTTACATGTTACCGACTGTATAACTTCATTGATATCTATTTGAAACTTTGATCACAAACTTTAGGGGTTCTTGTGTCCTACAAATTGATCTTTTGATTGCTATTTATTGCCATTGATATATCCTTATTTATTAAGGTATAAAGGGATAAGCCAATGCAAGTGGATTTTGTTAGTGTGGATCAAATTGTTAATTAACGTATAGTGATTTTAGTCAATATTATACAAGTGATTATTGAAAAAGGATTAATTGTTAATCAATTTACAGGGTCACTATTTTTTGATATATAATATTGTGAGTTTGTATTATTATTTTTTTCCTGCTAAGATACATTAAGCCAAACCGTTTATATCAGGGGTGTCCAACCTTTTAGCTTCCCTGGGCCACATTGGAAGACGACGAGTTGGTTTGGGCCGCACATAAGATACACTAACAATAACGATAGCTGATCATCCAAAAAACCATAGAAAACATAGTTAACATATATATATATGAGAGAAAAAAGTGATATATATATATATATATATATATATATATATATATATATATATATATATATATATATATATAACTTTTTTTTCAAATCCCCCTATACTTACCTTTCAATCGCCCTGTTCAAAAAATCCTCTCTAGTTATTATACTATAATCACTTTTTGTATTGTTTCGATGCAATATCAATAAGGTGCATTTAAGCCAGGCATTGTATATCAGGGTGCCCTGACCAGGCCTGCGGTACCTGACATATACATCACTGTGACCCCAAATTGTGACCTGTTTTGCTAATTACACCACTATGTTAGTTAAGGGATAACAACTTATAATGGGCCAAAGAGAATAATATATAATGCCCCATTAGTATTACAAGTAGAAGTATGTAGCAGGGAGATAAGGTCCATGATGCTCCAGGACCAGGTAACTTTTATTCACTGGTCAGCGTCCCTTGAAATAATAAAAAAAATCCCCCTTAACTTACCTTTAATCGGCTTGTTCTCCTGTCCTCTTCTCTTCTGTTCTCCAATTCTGTGCTGCTGATTGTTCTTCTTGCGCGGGTGACTCCTCTGTGCTGCGCTCCGCAATGGATGTTGGGCGTGATGACATCACGCCCGACATTCACTGCGAGCACCACACGGAGGAGGAGACAAGGGAGGGAGCCGGAGTACCAGCTGACGTGACCGCAAGGTAAGTATTTTCTTTTTCTTTTATTTTGCAGGATTTTTTTTTCCATTAACAGTGCTGCCCCCTTGCCACAACCAAAACTCCTTCTGGGCCACATTTACAGGCATGCTTGGACAACCCTGGTTTAGATATTTTTCAGCACTGTTATGTTAAATATATATTTATTGGATGTATGTTTGCAGAGATTGCAGTATCTGGATACAGCTGCTGAACAAGTTTTGATTTTTGAACTTTAGCACCTAATTGGGGTTATTTTTTATTTCTTGCACTTTTCCTATAATCTTAATCCTTAGTTGTAATAACAAAAGCAGGTAGTTTATCAGTAGAACCCGTGGGGGTTCTTTTACAAATTAGAAGTAGAGCCTGTGACATAAACAAAACATGGCTATTACACCACCAGTCCCCTTAAAAAATAAGGTGTGTTTTTTTTTAATAAATCACTGTGACAGGCTATAAGAAATACAGCATCTTGTTAATTACTATTTTTCATTGATTAATTTCCGCAGGGTGCTATTAATGATTTATGATTCTGGACTACCATGGCAACCACAGTCACATGACACATAATATAGTGAGCAGAGAGGCTTTGGAACGCCCATCTGAGGTCTGTTTGCTCTGTGTACTGTAAAATCCTCCCCTTCCTTCTGCCCTCACATGACATGCTGTGAACTGTGATTGTGTGTTTGACTGACAGCCATGCTAGACTCCCCTCTGGAGAGATTTTGTAAAGGAGACAATGATTTATAGACAGAGAGCTAAGAAAAATTATCAGCTACTATGCATTAAAGGTGCTTAACTTTCCATATAAGGAAGAAGAAAACAATGTGGGATTGCTGCTTTAAGGAACTTGTCTTATGATGTAGGATGGGTGCAAGATGCAAGTCAAAGTGCATTTCTATAATCTCACTATTGATTATAAAAGTGGAGAGTATGTTTGCCCTTTAACTATCTGTTGCATTGTTTTTATGTAACAACTATTGTAAATGTCCCTGTTAGATATTTTCTAGTGAATGGAACCAACATTGTGGGATCATTCAAAGAATTTAGCAACGCCCCATTCTGGATATAACAAGATGCAAGAAAAACTTTCTGAGAGTATTGCAGGTGCAGGGATCATTAATCCCGTTTCAGCACAGTTTTTTGTTACAGGTAGAATGGGTCATGTTGAAGGATTACACAATAATTTTTATGATTTGACTTCATTCAATTGGTAAGTTTGTCACACGAAAGCCAGCAAAAGTACACATTTAACATGTCATGTAATTTACTTTATAAATGCAAAATTAACTGTAAATGCAAAATTAATATTTGCAACCGTATTCCTATGTGTGCTGCTATTTCAGGTCATTTAGTGCACTGTATCGTAGTGACATGGTTTGTGACAGGTTTGCTATAAGTGCTGATTTTTCCTAAGCACCTACATTCATATCTCCTAAGGTAGTTTAGAGACTTTTTTACTCCCCCATTTCTAATTGCAAAGGGAATTGAACATCATAATAGCACACAAGACACCTGGTGCTTCTAATACACTTTAAAACTCTTCTTGCCTTATTGTTATATTTTTATATGTCGTCTATAATAAATAAAGACTTTAAAGCCTTTTCCTTTCTTTGCAAACACAACATGAAGCTAATAGGGAAACACAGAGTGTAGGATGATAATCTGCGGAAGAAAATGCTTGCGCATGTGAACAGGCGTGCCCTGGGACCCAGATGTTTGCCGGAATAACACATGCTGTCACTTGCCAGAACAACCCTACAGGAAATGGTCTCAAAGGGACACAGGGATCTTGCAGGTGCAGAATCCAGAAACATCTTATAAATCTTGTGGGCAATGCTGTGGGCTATCCAGCACTGTAATTAGTGTTGAATTAATAATATATATTGTCAAGTGTTTTGCAAGTCTGAGGATGCAGCCTATCAGTTTACTAGGAATGATGACATCACCGAGGCACTGCTTAGTGGGGAGATGATTGGCTGCATTCCCTTAAGCCAGTGGTTCCAAAACTGTGTGCCCAGGCTCCCTGTGGTGCCTCAGCGATCTCACAAGGGTGCCTCGGCCAGGGCCAGTGGTAAGCAAGGCGGGGACTACTTGGTAACTATTTTGGCTTAAGGGTGCCTTGAAAAAATTATGGAGGCCCTAAGCAGGCGCAGGCTGGGAGAGGCGTGGCCGGGGGGCACACAGGCGGCCGCATCTCATGAAAAGGGATGCGGCCGCGTCATTGATGACGTGGCTGCATCCCCTGTCATGTGATGCGGCCGCCTGTGCGCTGACACGGCCGCATCTGATGTCATCAGATGCGGCCGCAGGGGTAAACATAATATTTTGCGGCCGGGGGGTCGACCGGCCGGCCTACCCCCGGCCCTAATAGCGGCCCGGGGGGGGCGATGCCCCCCCTGCCCCCCGTGCCAGCCCGCCCCTGGCCCTAAGGATGCCTTGAACTGAAAAAGTTTGGAATCTACTGCCATAAGCCTTGCCATCTTGTAAAATGGCCGCCGTTGTGTCAGTGTTGTCACTAGATGCTAGTATGCATTAAGATGGTTTCTTGACAGTCATCTGATCTAAGACATACCTGGTGCCCACGGCAATTAAGGGGTTTGGAGGGGGGAGGAGCGTAAGGGGCAGCCCATTAACACTTGGATACCTTCTAACTGTCTCGATTTAGGCGGACAATCCCAATTTAAGGGGACTGTCGTGCGGATCAGGACCTTTGTCCCGAATCCAAGACATTTCGGTGGTATGCAGGGTCTGGCTGTCAAAATTTAGCCCAGGAGGCAAAACTCGGCTCAGCAGCTTGTTGGGAACATTTTAAAGGAAAAATGTGGGTAGCCCAGTGACCTAGTCCAAAGTAGCCCACGGTGGTACTGGCTCGCCCCTGGAGGTGTGCCCCTTCAATGCCACGTGTACCCGCTGCAGGTGTGCACGGCACTGAATTGATGCTTTTAGGGAAGGGGACTATTGGCGGTCAAGTGCTGCACATGACTTTGGGGGACGTAGCACTCCCCAAAGTGACGTCCACACAATCCCGTGTAACGTGACCACGCCCCGTCACTTGCACACATTGATGCTTTGCAGGTTGTCCTAATTGCTGAAGGCATATTATGAAGTTTACACTCGGTATTTGCACTTCACTGCAGGGCCACACTGAGAACAGGCTCCAAAATAAAGACAACATAGAAGGTTTTGTTTTCATTTTAAACAGGCAATGGTTTCCATCGCCGTTACTCCTTGTAAACCTACGCTAATGACTTCTGCACATGAGGGCAGGAACTCAATCCTCCGTTCAATGCAGGTTGCTCTGGGGTCTTCACAAAATAAAAAGCCAACATCACACAGCCCATATTAGTAGTGTACTGCCATGATAAAGAATACTTAGAAGATGAAAACGTACGTCTTTGTTTCTGGCTCCTGAAGCTGCATTAGACCCCATTAGAGTACATTAGAGTAGAGCATGCACATCTGGTATCCGCGTAATTTAAGTTGTAATATTTTTATTTTTTTTATCATGTGTTGTAAATTGGCGATAGTATAACTAAATGACACTTTCCTATAGTTACTTTCATGCTGTTAGTGTAACCTCAGGAATATAGCACAACGTTTACTGCGGTCTTTCCTTTATTACAATTTAATAAAAAAGTAAAAGTGAATCTAGAGAAAATAATATATATTTTATTCAGCATTAAAACTGCAATCGTTGCTGAGTGAGGACTGTGATCAGAGAACATTATATAGTAATCTAAATTAGTTCTTCTGTTTCTTTTTTTTTTATGAGTGATCCAGTAAGTGGTAAATTAAGTAACATAAACATTTACTGGAGCACACATGAAGTTTATAGGTTGAAGTCAGTGACTTGGAAACAGGGACAGACATTTGCAGGGAAATAAATGTTGTTCTTGTTGCATGAGTTGGGAAACTACTAATGCCCTGGAGAGAGTAAACTAACCCCACTGCTGCATTTCCTCTGTGCTGCTGTTAACTGTCACAGACTAAACTCAGCTTCACAAGAACACATAGCCACGTCCATCAACAACAGCCACCAACTGCAGCACGACACGTCACCAATACACCACGCCCACGACAGTGATACATCGGCCATATTTTTTTAGGGTAATGTTTTTTATTATCTATTTTTTTACATTGAGGCAGAAGGAATAGGAAGAACACTTTTCCTGTTATCATTAACAATATCAACTGAGATAAAAATACACTGACGCGAAATAATTCCTTTATAATTATGTACAAATAAATTACGACGACTTTAGACTAGATTTTAATCGCACATTGGTTTATAATGTTGGGTTTTCTTGTTTCCTGCTGTTATGAGAAGGTGTTTCTAGAACTTTCACATGTCCCAAGCGGGAATTCATGTGCGGTTCCCTGATTAAAGATGGCGCGTGTGTCCTGCGTCCTCTGTGACGTCGGTGTTGTCGCGTGAGCATCCCGAGGCGCGGCCATAACCTTGCGCTGTGGTTACTGCCAGGAGGAAAGATGGCGGCGCTGGTGTGGGTGAGAGACGCAGTCAGTGGGCGGCTGTCTCCGTGTCAGCTGCCTCCGGGATCCCGGGTGCGGGAGCTTCTCTCGGGGAGTGACTCGGTAAGAGATGTCCGGCATCAGACAGGCTTCCTTGTGTTTCCTGTAGACTGTACACGGTGCTGTGTGTTGTACGTATTATGTGCCATAGGGGCACCGAGTACACAATCATTAAAGATGGGTCCGGGGCTATATATAAGCAGGGTACCTGGTAAATGATGCTGTAAGGGCACAGCTAGGTAATGGAGGGCATGGCAAGGGGCAGGTTGATAAAGGAGGGGGGGGGGGGTGGCAGGTTGATAAAGGAGGGGGGGGGGGTGGCAGGGGGCATGTTGGTAAGGGAGGGGGATGGCAAGATAGTAAGGGGGGGGCAGGTTGGTAAGGGAGGGGGGTGGCAGGGGGCAGGTTGGTAATGGAGGGGGGTGGCAGGGGGCATGTTGGTAAGGGAGGGGGATGGCAAGATAGTAAGGGAGGGGGGCAGGTTGGTAAGGGAGGGGGGTGGCAGGGGGGAGGTTGGTAAGAGAGGGAGGGGGCAGGTTGGTAAGGGAGTGTGCGGGGGTGGTTGGTAAGGAGTGGGTTGGCAGGTTGGTAATGAAGGGGGGGGGGGGAAGTTGGTAAGGGAGTGGGACTGCAGGGAGCAGGTTGGAAAGGGTGTGGGCAGGTTGGTAAGGGAGGGAGGGGGCAGGTTGGTAAGGGAGGGGATCGCAAGGGGTAAGTAAGTATTTAATATGTACATCCATAAGGTTGCTCTTAATAGATGAGTAAGTGGGAATTATTAGATGAGTAGATGGGAATTTTTTTAGACCTAATAAAAGTACATTATTTAAAAAGTAATTGTGGAACTTTGCTCTACATTCTTCTCATGATCCAAATCATCAAACTGTTGTGTGTTGTTTCCATTTATTTTAATATAATTTCTGGTGAGAAATACTTTTTAATAATTCACATGGCGAGACCCAAGTCATTTTGAGCGTGACATGCTCCCGTTTCAAAGGGGTTTTGTTATATTTAACTGATATAACATTGCAAATGACTTCCTATTTTTTTATACTGATCTAATTCATTTCTTCTATAGCTAGATCACCGTATGCCCTCCTAAAGCTGGCTATGAATGTGCTGTGAGTGAGCAGATCTTCCTCCGCACATGTCAGCGAGTCACATGGGGGCTTTGAGTGTTGTCGGCAAATGATCACAAACACTGGCAATTCGTGATCATTTGTCAGTCTTCTGCTAAGACTAGAGGACGTTTTGGGTCAGCGTTCAGTGATTTGGGCCAATTTGTTTTAAAAGACCAAATTATCCACCCAAATAGCAGCATGTGTACGTTTTCAGACAGTCTTGTTTGTACCAGAGCAGGCCTCTCTGTGTTGTGAAACTACAATTCCCAGCATACCCCGACAGCTTATTTATTGTCTGGCACAGCATGCTGGAACTTGTAGTTTCACAACACCTGTAGGTTGTCTAGTCCTGTACTATAGGACTACAAATTAATTCTACGTATTCATGTCATTATGTTTTACAATTCCACAGGCATCGGAGGAGTGAATGCAATAAAATCTTACTTTCTTTCTCTTTCCTAACTCCACCCTAAATAAAGTTTTTAGTATTCAGGGGAATTCTCCTGAAATCTGTGGTTGGTGTATGTAGCAAAATCGGTTATAATTTTCTGAGCGACTTTTACTGTGTGTTTATTCTTGGGTTCATACATATCGTCTGATCTCTTTTTAGGGGAGACCGTGGTGTGATTTTTACGTGAAGTGCAATGGACGGACAGTGGGCCCAGATCAGGAGCTGCAGAATGGGCTGGTGTACAGCGTGGAGCCACGTCTGTGTGGAGGAAAAGGGGGTGAGTCCACATCCGAGTTGTTTCCTCTCATAGTGTCTCTGACATCACATTTACATATCGCTGCTTGAGATAATGTCAGGACCTGTCTTATGCCTTTCATAACGTTCCCTGCAGAGGTTTAGTAATGAGAGCAGGCAGTGTACAAGAATAACACACTGGTACAGACTCCTACCCAAGGTGGAGAGGATTCGTAGAGGTCACAATCCTGGGAATATATTTTATAGGATAAAAATAACTATAAGGGTCATTGGGGGGGGTATTCAATTGTTAGCGAGGTTTATTTATTTATTTTTTCCCGCCACGGAGAAAAAAAAACTCCCATGGGGTTTTGACTGCAATGGCGACCATTTTGAGATAGCGCAGCGGGGAGAACTCGTGCAATTCAAATGAAAAAGACGGAACGCTGCTCCCCCCATCCGCGTTAAAAATTGTGTTTGCGAGGTTTTATGGGAGTGAAGGGAAGTTTTAATGCGGTCATGTATAACACAAAAAAAAGGTTTTGCATACATTTCCATACATTAGATTACATTACACAAAGATAATATCTACATTACAGTACTTTCTTTAGCATATTTTTTAATTGAACTATTTTTTTTACTATACAATCGTCTATACTAGTGATGGCTAACCTGTGACACTCCATGTGTTGTGAAACTACAACCCCCAGCATGCTTTGCCAGCTATCGGCTAGTTATCTCAGTAGATAAAGCATGCTGGGGCTTGTAGTTTCACAACACATGGAGTGTCACAGGTTAGCCATCACTGATCTATATCATGTCAAAACACATTACTACATTCATATTTGTACCAAAAACATACATAAATATAATTAAAGATTTAATTTATTTTTTGGTAATTTTTTATTTTATTTCATTTTTTTACAAAAATAATCTACTTACACAAGTTGCGTATTAGTGATAAACATAAGTTTATCTTTTTTTCCACATTTTAACATGATTTCAAATACTTTTCAGAGGTTTATTATTTTTAACACACCCCTAAGAGGTGCGAGATAAAACAGCATATTTTCCTGTTTAAAGTGCCGCGTTAAAAAACAATTGAATAGCTTTTAACACGGCTGCCTCTCGCTCACCCTATACTTTCAATAGACCTTCTACTGGAGCGCGAGAGGACCGTTTCATGAAAAAAAACAAACAAACGTAGCGTTAAAAATGCAATTGAATTGCGGGTAAAGTTAACCAGCTCAAAAATGATAAAAAAACAAAAACAGCGTTAAAATGACTTAACGCGGTAAAAAAAAACAACACGCTGACAATTGAATACCCCCCATTGAGCGACTTGTATAAACACTTACGTTTCACCTGCCTTCAGGAGTTGTCTCCATCCTTTTTGAAAATCACTTGATCCGCAGATAATTATTTGATTACATGTAGGGAAAGTGATTTCTCTCCATTATTAATCATTTATTGCGTACATGAAACAAGGGATCTGCTTCCTCTGTTCTTTAATATGACACCTTTACTGAGATAACATAATAACAGAAATGTAAAAAATGCTTCTAATTTGGCATCAGAATTCTCTCTGTACATTAAGAGAACAAATGAATAATATTAAAAATCCTCTATTTGCCCTTTTACGGTGATCTTGGAGGGTGCACAGAAAATGCAAACTGTACAGAACCCATCCAATATTCAGCACTGTGCTCGGGGGGACATGTTCTTAAATTAAGCTTTTAGGACATTTAGGGTCAGATTAAAGGAATAAAGTTCTAATGCGGCCCCCGTGAGACCCCCCCCCCCTTCCTGTGAGCTGCCTGCCGCCCCCCACCCCAAGTTCTTAACTATTTCTGTTGTCCTGTCACTGTATACCTTCTGCGGCGCGCTGTAAGCTCCTTACTGAGGAGATCTCGTGTGAGTAAGACTCACGAGCGCCGCAGAAGGACTACAGTGACAGTGCACAGCAGCATTGATCGGCCGGGGGCGCCCCAGCACCGATCATTAATGCCGCTGAGGACTGTCAAGGGCCCCCTGGATGCCCGAGGCCCCTGGGCTGTAGCCCAGTTAGACCTCTGGTTAATCCGGCCCTGAGGTCATTGTTAAAATGTTTTCATTTACAGACCCCTTGAAGAAACATCCAATCTCCTCACTGGTCTTTCTATATGTACTGTCCTGTATGGTGGGCTGAGGCAAGGTTCATACAATGCGGCCTATCCATTAGGGACTTGTGACATCCCTAATGTATGAAGCACTTATTATCTGTCAATTTATATTATATATGTTCCGGCTTCAGAGATGGACCACAGGCAGTCAGTCCTCAATGTCCGGGATTCAAATCTCAACGTTGTCCACTAAGCTCTAACATTATTAATAATAATAAAATAATATTATTATTATTACAAGTTAACACGTGCATGATACTCATGCATTCTAGTCAAATCAAGCTACTTAAGGTGTTAAAAAGGTTCTTGTCATGCATTTGGGGCTAGGCCAGGCTTCCTCAGGGGAAGAGCGTTACTTCCCGACGTAAGCGCCCTTTTTTAACGTGGTTTTGTCCACATGTCACCACCTCATCATTTTTCTCCATCACCTCATCCTTCATCTTTATCGCCACATCTATCCAGATGTCTATCCAGACACAAGGATCTCTCTCAGCGGTCCTGAGTATCACACTCCTCTCACTCTGTCACCCCCGGCAACCACCAACCACTCCCCACTGTCACCCCCGGCAACCACCAACCACTCCCCACTGTCACCCCCGGCAACCACCAACCACTCCCCACTGTCACTTCTCCTTCAAGAAATATATATATATTTTTTTTAAATCTTTATAAACACTTTTAACAATTAAATTAACAAATTAAAAACATCTTAGTATACCAAATTTCAGCCCTTTCTGAGTTTTTTTTTCCCCACACACACTAAGAATTTAGTAGGTCAGTGTATAACTCCGCCCAGCAGATGGCGCTGCAGCTTGGTTTTGTTTTGTTTTTTCACACACAGACTAACACACGCCACTAGGCTTTTATATTCTAGATTATTCTATGAAGTCTGTCCTCAGTCAGTACGGAGAACACAGGGCCCATGTGCCAGCTTCATATGAAACTTTTACTTTGTGTCACGTATAATCACAGTGACGCATCAGGAGAGGAAGGGGTTTAAGGACTGTATCGCCTATCAAAAGAAGCTTTGTGCAGTGAGGAGATCAGAACATAAAGCAAATTACATACAGTGACTTGAAACAGGAGGTAAAGAGGACTCTGCCCTCATGAGCTTACAATCTAACAAAGTGGGCGTGGCTATTGTTAGGCAGCATCATTATCAGCCACCAATAATAAAGCAGCCGTTGGTGACTGGCATCTCTGTGCAGCTACCGGGGCTGCGGTACGGTTGGAACGAGGGGAGACAGCGGAATGTGGACCAATCACTGTAGAAATCTTAGAACAGTCATCTGCTGTGAACCATAACGGTCCTTCTCCATTTATCGCGACTGGTCATCCTTCCTCTGCTGGTTCTAGAGGAGGCTTTTGCTATATTGTGCACAGGTGCTCTTATCTGTGAGCTTGGAGTACCTGTGTGCCATATGTTTGTATACAAAGAGCCAGAACAGTTGTTCCCCATGTTCGTTGGCAGCTGCCACTGCCATGGAGGTCACGGAGATCACCAAACGAGGAGCGGAGATGGCAGCAGCAATGGCTGGTGAGCTCTCTGGGCATTCAGTAGATCTTCTAAACAACCCCGTCCCTTGTGCAATGAATCCTCGGCAGCAATTTGCCGCTACCATCCCAAATTCTTCGTTTTGTGTAGATTTGTGAGAAGGATCGCGCAGGAGACCGGGCACAGAGCTGACCCATCTCTAACTGCCCACGAGCCACCCATGGATATGTGATACTGGGAGAGTGAGATGACCGCTGTCTGTTTTATATCTAGGGTTTGGTTCCATGCTGCGGGCACTTGGGGCGCAAATTGAAAAGACGACGAACAGAGAGGCCTGTCGTGACCTTAGTGGACGGCGGCTGAGAGACGTGAACCACGAGAAAGCGTAAGAAAAGCTTTATCTTGTTATATGCGCCTCACTTTGCATTGTAATACTGGTGACCTTGGGCAGTAGTAGGGGTGAATGTCTTTGATAAGCCAGCAGTGGGCGCCATTGCTGCGCAATAAGTTCCTTTCTACTGTGCAGTCTGTAGGTCTCTATTCTCATTACGTTTATCCAATCTGGCAAATTCTATCAAACCATTGTAACAGCGCCATCTAGGCTTAAAAAAAGTACTGCACTCCATTAAAACAAAATAAATCGAACCAATAAATAGTCATAAATCGGCTCTATTTGCAAGTGAAATAATTAGCAGAATGACATTTATCTTTTCATTTGTACGGCATGGTTAAAGCTGCATTACCACTAGTCTCAAGGTGGACCCTCCCCCGAGTTAGAGCCTCAGGCGGATCCATGCCGCCGTTTTGCTCACAGCCCTGGCTGAAATCCAGGGGTTAGGGGGTATAGAGCAGGAAGACCAATCGCAATCCGTGCTTAAAATATTCCAGCCTTGGATTGGTACAGACACCTTCTCCGCAGCCATTTAATGTTGACTTACAGCAGCAAAGCTGCTTCAGAACACTGCATTGTTCTGGCTAAATAGATTTGGGATTCAAAGGCTCTCATCGGCTCAGCCTTGAAAGTGTTCATGATCTAGTGTAAATAAACTGTTTTATTCCAATAATATTCTACTTCACTGCCTCAAATATTATCCTTTTTCTTTTTTTTTTTTTACTTTGCTGGTAAGTTGGTTGTTTTTATTTTGTCTTGCGTATGATTTCTTGACTAGAATTCAAAGCTCAAAATGTGAATTTTTTTTCTTTTGTTTGACTTAAAACTGAATTCAGCCAAACTTTATAAAGTGAGTTTGAAAAGACTGTAGCCTAGACGAACGTCTGAGTTAATGTCCTAACAGCAATCATTTGCAAATCCTTTTTTATATTGAGAGACTGAAATAAAAAAATAAAATGGTTGGTGATCTGTTTGCCCTCCCATCCATCTACCACTACAACAGGGGTCTGAGAAGACTTTGGAATTTCTTGTGCTGACTCAATGTCAGATGTCTGGTGTTTCACAAATGTCGGGTGTTCTGGCTGCTGGTACCCCCCACCCTTCTGGCAGGTGCTACTAGATTAATATTTACATATGGTTTTGTTTTTTATTTAAGCATGGCGGAATGGATAAAGAAACAAGCGGACCGGGAAGCTGAGAAAGAGCAGAGGCGTCTGGAGAGGTTGAAACGTAAACTTGCTGAGCCGAAACACTACTTCAACGATCCAGAGTATGATCGTCAGTGCAGCGAGATGACCGAGAGGCTGGAGGACTCTGTCATTAAAGGTATCTTTCATTAGAGTGCTCTTTGAGGATCATGGTGATGGAGCTGGGTGTTCAGGTCTTGTAGGATCACTGTCTGTAAAGATACAACTGCATAGAGCTGGCTCAGTAGTTAGCACTTCTGCCTCGCAGCACTGGGGTCATGAGTTCAATTCCCGACCATGGCCCTATCTGTGAGGAGTTTGTATGTGTTTGCGTGGGTTTCCTCCGGGTGCTCTGGTTTCCTCCCACCCTCCAAAAACATACTGGTAGGTTAATTGGCTGCTAACAAATTGACCCTAGTCTCTCTCTCTGTCTCTGTGTGTGTTAGAGGTTTTAGACTGTAAGCTCCAATGGGGCAGGGACTGATGTGAGTGAGTTCTCTGTACAGCGCTGCGGAATTAGTGGCGCTATATAAGTAAATGGTGATGATAGAGTAATCTCAAAGTATTGCATTGTTTCATGGAAAACTGTTATTTCTGTAGCACTCACAGACCCAGATGTAAAACTTATCTGCACTGATAACAGAGCCCTTCTGAAATGTGAAACTACTCATATTCCTTCCTGCTGGTGAGCTGTAAGCACCAGGCTTCCTGGGCTAAAACCAGCGGGTACTAAAAGTGCCCGTGTGTCTTTAAATTAAATGACAGCGGGCACACACAAGCACTTTGCTCTCAGCGGGGAAAAGTTTTCTGAACACTCAGATGAGTGTTTTTTTTCCACTAAAATCCAGATGACCTCTCCCACAGATCCCCAAAGTTTAGATACGTTTACATGCTTTAATGTAGGCTAAGATGGAAATGAAATATTATTTAGCAATCAAAGGTTAAAGAAAGATGATAGTACAGGTCATAAACCTGTATAGAACTCTGTGGAATTTAAAGAAGCTATTTCTTAGCAGTAAGATCGGATCCGGGGCTGTTCGTGCAGCTTGTTTCATCAAATCTTTACAGAACATGGTACAATATTTATTTAGGAACGAGTGTAGCTGCCGTGTTTAAATCGGAAGAACGTCATGGATATTATCCAGCAATTTGTCTTCCACATTATGTCAGGATATGTAAACTTGGATAAAAAAACTCCCCTCCTAAATCTTGTGTATAATTGACGAAGCGAATGGTTGGATATAGAGGTGCGCTTAGAATTGTAACCTCATATTGGAAAACCTGTTTGTTGTATTTAATCCTTTTGACAAAATATAACGAGAAACCCGTTCTATGTTATACTGTTTTATTCAATAAACATGTTCTACATTGTTGTTGTTTGAACAAAGTGTGAACATAAAGAAACTTAAATAAAAGAAAAGAATTTTAATCTCGTATAATTACATGGAGAGTGTTTGTCCTCTTAGGCCTGCAAGCTTCATCAAGCACAGCGGTTTCTGCAGATTCGGGGGACTCTTGTAAACGAAGAAAGGGACCACAAAGCGACACGGGGAAATCCAACAAAGAGAAATACTGTTGGTAAGCAACATTTAAAGGGACTCTGTCGCGAATTGTAATCTTTTACCTGAATTGTTTTGGGTTTTTTTTTTTGCTGGTTTATCATATACAGGATTGTTACTTTTGTATTATACTTGTAGCCACAAGGGGGCGCAATGTGACACTTCCTGCAGCCCCGGACATACAACGCTGACGGGGGGAAAAAAAGAAAAATAAACATAACACAAATTTCAGTCTGTAACAATTAGTGGTAATTACTAATTTCCAGTCCCATCAGCTTCTACAACAATTTCACAAGCAAAACTTTCTAGTGGAATGATGATGATACGTGTCGGCAAAATATAGTTATTACAAATAGTTTGGGTCATCGCGCACGCTTCCGTCCTGTGGCTACGTCATACACATAATGCCAATCGGCGCCCCCATCATCATTGTCTGGTCCAACTCTCTATTCCCAGTGATTGGCGCATGCAGCGTTATAACGGGCTTACAGGAGCGTGCGGCTGCGGGCGCAGTCACAGTGTGATGCGGAGTCCGTAAGCTATAATCACCGGGCACCGCTTGTAATGGTTCCTGCCTGTGCACTGAAGAGCAGGTGGTCATACAGAAGGGGGCACGTTGTCTGACCCACAGGGCACGTTTCTTAGTCACCGAGATGGCAACGATATATCCAGCTCCACTTATAGTTAAAATGTGAAAAAACAAAACAAAATGAGTTGTGTAATAAGTTGTGAAACAATATGTTGCTCAATGATCTGTTGTAAGAAGCTCTGCAACTCTACAAAACTAAGTGCACAAAATAACAATTTGATTTTTTTTTCACAATACAGTTTCTAACCGGGGTTTAAAGAAATCTTCCACCACTGCAGATATGTCGATATCTATATTTATATACACACATAGTTATTACTTTACAATTATACTCTTATACAGATACTACCACAATGAAAAAGATGAACTAAAAAAATCATTATTTTTATATATATATATATATATATATATATATATATATATATATATATATATATATATATATATAGGGAGTCTAGTTTTCAATTTATCAGGTAATCCTCTCCCCACCCCCCAGACTGACTCACTCTAAGGGCTTTCCTGGTGTTTTTGGAAATGGAAAAAGCTGCGGATCTGATTGCTGGGTCCCTCTTCCCCACATACAGTATTTGGGGATCCTCGAGCCCTTGGAATGTATTCATTACTGCTATAAAAACACCAATTTTATTGGAAAAATCAGAGGAATTCTAAACACTGTATCCCACAAAAAAAACCTACTGATTTTTTGTTGGTAACGTCGTTCACTACCTTGTATGCGACACCCGTAACTTTGTTTTAATGTAATTTTATTATAGGCTACGTGGTGCTAGTGCCTGTGGGTAGGATCATTGTAATTCTAGCCCCACTTAATGTATCTGCATAGTCTGTGATGATCCCCTTCCTCCGTAATGTATATATTTCCACATTATATTTAGTGCACAGTATGGGAAATTGCAGAAATCCGCCAAGTATGATCACTGGCGCTACGCAGCCGGTGTTGTGAAGCGGATACTGCCGATAGATTATTTCTTAGCTCCATGATCGGGATGTTACTCGTACTATAAAGGACTGGAGACACGGAACATTTCCAATACTCTGTTATTTATTTTTAGGTCGGGGATGGAAGGTTTGGAAGTGTCTTCGAGTTCTGAAAGTGGAAGCGATAGCGACTCTGAATTCCCCTGTACATCGGCGTCGTGCGGGAATACGGTACCGGAACTGCACAGCTCCGAGAGCGATTCTGACGGACCAGCGCAATCTTCCTCCATTACCGCACCCGATAAACAGAGTCCAGAACCGAGCGCAGCCGCGAGTTCCGTAGAAGAGGTCGCAGCGGTCACAGACGTTGAGCAGCCATTATTGGATCTCGGTCATACTGCTGAAAGTACCGAAGTTACCGCAGAACGTGAGACACCGGCTGTTACCCCTGAAGCACAGCAGACGTCTCCAAACACAGTAAGTTAGATTCCTACAGGGATGACATCTCCCTCATAGTGATTTTATTTGTGGCTTCTGTTTGTTTGAGTTTATGTTGCATTATGGTCATGTTCTGTCTGCAGGACCCCGAAGTCTTCGATCTCCTCACATTCACCTCGGCCGCACAGCTGGAAGCCCTGGGATTGGATAAGTTGAAGCTGGAGCTCACCGCCCTGGGTGTGAAATGTGGCGGAACTCTGCAGGAACGAGCGGCCCGACTCTTCTCCGTGCAGGGGCTTTCCAGAGAGCAGATCGATCCAGAACTCTTCCCAAAGCCGAACAAGAAGAAAAGGAAATAGCTTCTAGAGGGTCCATTGCCGTGAGAGCGGAACGGATTACACCCGGAAATAGACTGATACTGTACCTTCTTCTGTATTCATTTTATTAATAAACTTTCTATATTTTACATTGAGGCTTTTTTTTCCGAATTTTTAAAGTGCCAAAAACATCAGTTGACACCATATTAAAAATCACTTTAAAATATCAGTAAATATATATATATATTATGGTGACCAGGCCGAACACTGACCACGGTCACCATATCTTAAGGCTGTAAATGTTGTCAGATGACATCTGACCATGTGATCAGCCGTCATCCCACTGCGGACCCCAAGTGTGTGTGTGGGCTGGTCCCAGCTCCCTAATATTTGTTAAAATTGGCTGCTTGACCTCTGCCAATGTTGCAGCCCTGCTTTAAACAGAAGGCCACAGCCCCTGCACTACTGCACTCCACGCCCTCTAGTGGCTGTATTGGAGAATGCAAGACCTGCTGTACTAGAGGATATTATCAAATAAATTAAATAATCCCTCTTAAATAGGATTCTCTGATTTCTATCAAATTATGTTGCTTATTCAAATGTATATCTCATTCTATGGGTCATTCTTATTGGATAATTTTCATATACTTTAAATGAAAGAGAGAAAAGGATTATCCTATTCACATAGATTACAACTTTGAGATCATAGGCCTGATTTAAGGCTTTTTATTTTTTTTCCCCATAAAATACATTTATTAGGAGGTTATCTCTCCTGCAGATAAAATGCATTTTTCAAACACATGTATTAGCATGCATGCACAGCCGTCATCACTGCCACTCGGCACTTACACTTGGTATGCTGTAATAAGGGCCCTTTGTTCTTGAAGATTAATCACATACACTTACGTTCACTGACATATGGGTCGTTCATGGACATGCGCAGAGCAATTTAACGCGAAATACAGCACAAATCTGGATTTACATTTCGTAATGAATCGGCCCCGTGTTAACGCCAGGGTAGTGCAGTCATCCAAAATAGAGGAAAAGAGGGAAATATATACTCATCAGGTGTCCCCTATCAAAATGATTAATCCAGACCCAGTCCTGCCCTGTATACAAGTAGCAGTTGTACTGTGATGGAATGTAAGAATCATTCTGGAATCTCACGAGTCAATATTTGTTTTTGGTATTCCTTCCACACAAAGGTTCGTGTCAGACTATTATTTTTCCAGTGTGTAAATATGTTTATGCTCAGGATCCATAACAGCGGTTTTGTGTCCGACGGCTAAAAATAACTTGTCTAAATATTGAGCATTAATCGTGTGATTTTTGAGGTTGTAGGAGAAGAAAATGGTTCCAAATCTCTATTTGACAGCAGTGCTTACGCTCTGTGTGCCAGGTAATTGTTACATACTATTGGTTTACATTCAGCTGCCTTTACCACTGGGTTAAATTGTCTTTAGCAGCAATTGCCCAGAAAGTTGGAGACAGATCAGTGGTTTGACACCTCGGCTAATATCTAGGGGGCATCTAAGAGCGTATATGCAGTAATGTTCAGATGTAATTTCTACTGATCTCTGTAGAAGATGTTTCTCATGTCAGAGGAGGGGTAGTCTGCACATCACTACCCTCGGTGTAACAATATTGCTGTATATCCCTTTTAATGCTGCCCTTTGCTGAATGAATGCTGCCATCATTGTCTTAGTGAGTGATGACGTGCTCTATTCACTGATGGCAAGTGAAATTCCTTAATGAAAATGCTGACTAGATACAATTTATTCTAATAAACAGGAAGATATGCATTGACTCTGCTGTAGTTCAATACTGTTTATTTACAGTTATGGCCAAAAATATTTGCAGCTTCTGCACTTTTTTTTTTTCTTTCTTTCAAATAACACAATTTCCTTTAAACATAAGCTGAAATTAACAAGTATTGGGTGTCCGCAATTCTTTCTCTGATAATGTACAGAACCTTTATATTGACCCTACTCTTAATATTTGGCAGCTCAAGTTAAACTAACTGCAATCACCGACTTCCTGTAGCCATGGATGAGCTTCCTGCACCTCTCTACTGGCAGGTTGGTCCGTTCCTGTGCAAACCGTTCCAGTTCTTCCAGAGATAAAGGTTCCTGCTCCCAGCTGCTGTTTTCATATCTCTCCACAAGTGATCAATGGGATTTAGATCTGGGGGTAAATGTTTCGAGCTGAGAGTTTTCCAGCGGGTTTGAAAAACCAATCAGATTCTAGTTATCATTTATTTGGTACATTCTACAAAATGACAGCTAGAATCTGATTGGCTGCTATAGGCAACATCTCCACTTTTCAAACCTGCCGGAAAACTCTCAGCTTGATACATTTACCCCCTGGACTCAGTGCTGACCACATCACAACAGTCCAGTGTCTCGTCCTGAGCCATTCCTGGGGGCTCTAAGTGTTTGTGGTTATGGTCCAACTGGAATACTTATGACTTTCGAAGGACCTAAACCTCGCCCAACCTCCATGTTTGGCGGTAGGGAAGGAGTCTTTTCACTTTGCTCTCTATAAACAGAGGTATGATGAGCTTTACCTGAAAGCCCTAATTTGTTATCATCTGGCCATAGGGATTGTCGTCGGTGCTGCCTTTACCTTCTTGTCTTTGTATGTAATTGTCATGATCCCCTCAATGTACAGCGTTTGTGTAACATGTCAGCGTTTTATAAAAGATAATAGAATGAATTGGTGAAAATAGGTAGAAGTAAAACTATGAAGAAAAAGGTAAAAGAGGATCTAGGATTGTAAGCAATTATGCCACACACTAGGCTTGCACTGTATGATGTATTCGGTAGTAAATGTTCACGTGAAATAACAAATATCACAGCAACTAAAGGGGTCGGTGAAGCCATGGCTTCCTAGACAAAGGTTAAATGAATATGTTGCTATTGTGGAATCCAAAGCATTAAAATGTATTATAAAAGTAGTTTCATTATGAGTCAATCACTTAATATAGCCATAATGGTGTATGCAATAAAACAGGATCAAATGACTGTCAGCCCAAAATGAAAATCAGGATAAATCCAAATGTACATAAAAAAAAAGCAATATATAAAACAACTTAAATGGTTAGCTAGCTTGATTAAGTCAGTTGCTAATAACTGGTATATAAATAAATGTCAGTGAAGTATATACAGAGTATCTTGACAGGAAATCTCCACAGACAATAAGAAATATAATTAACTACTTGCAAAAATACTACAGTGACATTAAAAGTAAGTTCAGGTTTATTCTCCACTGGATAATCAGAAATTGTAATGTGAGCCAGTGACCAGCAGGGGGCTGTCATTTTTTTTTTTATAAATGTGAGTGTATCAAGCATCTGCCTAAATGCAAGACTTTGTCTGTAATGATGAAGTTATGCCACTAGGTGGAGACATTTGTTAAAAATAGATGCTGAACATTTGTATGAGACATAATAGTTGTGTTTTTCAACTTTCTCAGGAGACCTCCACCCTAATAACAGCAGTATTTTCCCTTGTATTCCGTAATGTGTGTCGTTCTGTCCCATGTATATATTTTATAGTGTTTACCTTTACTCCAGGTTCTCTATTAGGTACATTTATAAGCCCAGTAGCCCCCATTTTGTTTTTTAAAGTGGACAAGAAGCGACCTGGGATTGCAGTCCAACTTGGAAGCATTATGCATTTAAAATACATTTGTTTTGTATAAGTTCTCTTTACTAATGTTTTAACCTCTTATTTTCAGCAATTCACGTTTGTAAATACCCCTTGTGTTTCCCCAGGTTACCCTTTGAGGTTTACGTACTGCAGGTTCAGAAACCTCACTATAAGATATTGTCCTTTTTGTTTTCCACCAATTTTGGCGTAAGCAGAACATCCACCTGCGCCTCTATTGGTAAAGTGGCCGAATTTTGTGCCACAAATCTATCCTTATGCTCTAATCCAAACCAAGCTGAACATTTTCAGGCATGTTGAAGATCTGTAGGTAGATGGCCACGGTGGTCCTGTGTGCGGACATACTGGATCTATCGCTATAAATGGCTGGATCTGCCCATGTGTAGCCAGCCTTACTAAAGCCCAACTCTGTTTTTTGGAGTTTTTTTGGTTTGGTTAACAGGAAGTCTGGTGTGCCTATGAAAAAAAGCCTCCCCCTTGATCAAAACAATTTAGGTCACAGGATCGCTCACAAATATGTGAATGTTTGGATTTCTTTTTTTATTTTATGTCAATCAACAAGGTTTTATGGTTGTGTGACAACTTTCACATATAGGCCCTTTATGAGTGTAGTATTGCATTTTAGACTTTAAGCTCCCATGGGGCAGGGACAGATGTGACTGAGTACAAACTCCCTGGACAGAGCTGTGTAATATGAGTGTCTCTATATAAATAAAAGATAAACAGTAATGTATAGCAAAGCAAAAATTCTAATGTCTGCTTGACCTTATGCCCATAATACACCACCAGAAACATCTAGTAATCCATTCACTATAAGCTACAAGGTCCACTGCAGTGCACCTGATGGGATAACGGGGTCTGGGGAGGGGGAGGGGCTAAATGTACGTTTATTTTTATGTGGATGCTTCTGTTAATTGTGCTCTCTCTTCTGATTAGGATTAGCTTTCAGGAAACAATGGATTTTGTGTGAGTCCTGTTTGTTACTCCTGATTATCTGCGCTGTACAAACGCCGGTTCCTGATCTTATTTTCCCTGTAAATCACTTTACAGGATCTGACAAGTTCTCAGTGCAGATAAACAGATGTCAGCGGCACTTCTAGCACTTTGTGCTTTGTATTCAGTGGCATTAGGCTTATCAGCTGGAGCATTGAAACAAGCCTGTAATAATGTATAATATCTACACACAGCTCCCCCTGGACATAATTGGATGAACACTGGGGGTAGCAGTCCGTTCTCGCCCCCACTTTATTTTGTAACATGACCAGAGATGATCTGTTCAGTTTCAGATTATTATTGATCATTTGTCTTCTTATGGGGCCAGGACCGTGGGCTGAGTTGATATCGCAGCACCTGGTCAGCATTAGATAGAATAATGCTGCGTTTATTGTGACGGTGCTCCAAGTAGTTATCATATGCTCTAACCTAGGGATGGGATGCAGCGTGTCTATATTTCCAGATAGTCCTAAATAATACCATGGGATATATTTATCAATCCATCTGAAAGGGAAGAATGTTGACAATCAATCAGATTCATTTATCTAGTACATTCTAAAGAAGATGTGGTTGCTATGGGATACACCTCCACTTTTCCTTTTTCATACCTCCCAAGTGTCCCGAATCCAGTGGACTGTCCTGTTGTCCTGCCCAACTTGCAATCTGTCCCGATACCGGGACATAGCAGCCAGTTTCCCCGGTGGTCTAAGAGGAAGTGGGGCAGGACATCTGTCAAAGAAACGCTACTGCGTATGCGCAAACAGGAAGTTCGTGGGCGGTGATTAGGCTCAAAGGGGGCGTGGCTTATGTGTTCCTCTTTCGGACCTCCAAATGTTGGGAGGTTTGCTTTTTAGAAGGTTTACTATTCGCTATATGTAATGCGACACACACGTTATATTGAGATCTTGTGTCTCATTGAGTTATGGATCCATCCAGGAAATTCTCAACAACAGTTTAATGGCAGCACAAATATGCTTACACACTTCTCCATTTGGAGAAGAATACATTTCTCATACTTTCCTTAATTATTAGGTACAATGGGCCTAAATCATTAAGGAGAGCTCATGTTGCACTGGGGGGGTGGGGGGTACATTTAAAATATGGGTCATATTTATAGTTGTGATCTAGAACATGCCCTACCCATTTAAATTTCAGTGTAAAAATAAAGCTACTAAGTATTTGTATGTTAGGTGAATAAACAGCCAGTATTTTCCTTACATGTAAACTAATAAATCAATCTGCACCCCTTGCATTGTAACATGGTTTGTCCAGGAGAAAATGTACCCCTTTTTTTTTGCCTTACTTTCCTTAATGACTCCGGCCCAATATGTACAGATAAAAAATAAAAATCAGGATATTCAGATCAAATTCACAAGGTGCTGACACCCTTACATGTCAACTAAAACAGAACTTCAGAAATCTAAAAAAAAAAACAAAACCTTGTACGTTTTAGATTTCAGCAGCTGGATTCACAAATAAATGCAAATCAAGTCAAGATTACAGCACTGAGGTAGATGAAATGTGATTGTACTGAGGCTGGGTCCACTCTGCAGAAAATTTCTCCAGATGCAATTTCTGTAACAATTTTACCAACGACTGAAAGTCCCGATCAGCAGCCGATTCCTGTGTACACACTGTACGTGATTTACCGTCAGATCTGTGATCTTCATCTGTCATAACCATCGGCTGAAAAGATGGTGACTCTGCAGACTGCATAGAGATCTATGGACACTGCCGGTCCTGAGTGCTTACACACTGCAGAATTTGCCCGACATCATTCCATTGTTGAACGAGATTTTTAGTCCAGTTTAAAAATCAAATGAAACGTTACGATGTTCTTTGGAACGATAATTGTAAATCTTTACAGTGTCCACACTAATGTGATATTGGTCTGAACTGTCGTTTATTGCGTGATTGGCCCGATAACCGGTTGAAAACCCTGTAGCGTGTACCCAGCCTAAGAGTGGATTTTTTTTAATTTCTTTTGGGCCATCCCAGTGTTCCCACTTCTGCAGGTTGCTGATTTTATCTCATCCCGGGTGGCTGTCCCTGTTGTCCTAGGTCAATTAGGCATTATATTGGCTGTGGAAGTTGAGCTCTACTAAGGTTGAAAGGCAGCTCCTTTGCTTTCGATCCTGAGCTACTATCAATCATATAATAGGTAGCGCAGGTTAACAGTGTTTTGCTGTTATATGTGGTCAGACAACATTATCAAGCTAAGTGCTGAAGTTTGGTCCTGATGGATTTCCCGCATTACCAATGTCCCCTATTTCAGTTATACGTAGACGCCTCTTAGGGTGACATTGGGTTTATTTTTAAGGTGACTTTTTTAAATATTCTACAATTCTTCAACATTATAAATAGGTGTTGGTGGTATGAATTTGGTATAGCGATACTTACTTCATCATCATCATCACCACCATTTATTTATATAGCGCCACCAATTCCGCAGCGCTGTACAGAGAACTCATTCACATCAGTCCCTGCCCCATTGGAGCTTACAGTCTAAATACACACGCACGCACGTGTCAATTTGATAGCAGCCAATTAACCTACTAGTATGTTTTAGGAGTATGCGAGGAAACCGGAGCACCCGGAGGAAACCCACGCAAACACGGGGAGAACATACAAACTCCACACAGATATGGTCAGGAATTGAACTCATGACGCCAGTGCTGTGAGGCAGAAGTGCTAACCACTGAGCCGCCGTGCTTCCTTACTGTCATTTTATTAAACGAGTGTATTGCACATAAAAAAAACTAACATAAGAATAGATCTCACATCTTTTTTTAGTTTTGTAATCTGGTCATATATTCTTATTTTAGCCACAGAACTGAGCATCTGACAAACAAACGTGTGCAAGATTCTTTGGCGCATTGTCCTTTGCGAGAACCTCTGTCTTTCCTGGTTTAAGAGTTGACCTCAGCTTAGGGAACGTTGTTTGTCCATTCATAGGAAAGCTGTAGTCTTGTCAGTAGGTCTGGCTGCTCCCTGCGGAGACGGGAACATTCCCCAGGTGCACGTCTGAATAGGAGAACTCTGCTGTATTCATAGAACTATTGACACAGATCCCTACCACACGGGGTCACTCACTGACCCATATGTACCTTGTAAAGATACCCAGAGGAAATATACCTTTCTATTACATTGCTTAGTTTTTAATCATTATGTAATCCCAACTCTCCTTCCTTCCTCCCTTAATTCTCCCACAAAACACATTACTATGTACATCTCATTCCCAGCTATGACCGCACACAGGAAGACAAACATGTTTGCAAAAATGCTTAAAGTTCTAAATGGGAAGGAGATTTGTGATGGGGGATTAGGACGGTGGAAATATTGCAAGTCACAAATAAAAGCAGTTTTATCAGTTCCGGTCAGAGAAGCAAAGAATAAAAGTTGAAAAAGTTAAAATATATTAAGAAAATTACCATTCTAATGAGGGCAGGTGGATACAATCGAAGCCTTTTGCTATGGCCACATCTGCATCGACATTGGCAAATTCGCCAATATCTCAACTCAAAATGATTCACTGGATAACGTAGGGTCCAGTCAATGCAGTCGTCAGCCCACAAGACTTTCCCAACAACTGTAATTTGCCAATCGGGCCAAACAACCGAGCCTACCCACGTGTGATACTTTTTGCCAACCTTTAATAGAAGGGTAGAGAAGTGTTTTGTCCTCAGTTTCTACAGAAATTGTTTTAATCCATCCCGCCACAAGTGACCCCCCAAACAGGTGAGTTTGGCCTTGTTTGTAGGTTCTTTGGGGTCCACCTGTTGTCTAGGGCAATGATGCTTAACCATATTTTAGCTGGACCCCAATGTATTGCATCTCTGACAGTCAGGATCCCAAGGACAGATTCTGGGACCCCCTTATGATCCCAACCTACAGGTTGTGCCAGGGGGCGTTTTAAGAAATGAGTGGTCCTGTGTGCAAGATTAGTTCACACAGGCCCACGAGCCAAACTGGCCCCCACGCCGCCCAGAGCTCCATACTGGTTCCAAAATCCTTTTTTTTTTTTTCTCCCGATGAGTAACTCTGCTCCATTATAGCTTCAAAGCGTTGGGACGGATTTGCTAGTTTATATTTATGAAACCAGGAAAGCTGATGTTGACCTGTTTCAAGCCAGGAATTGATTCAGCGACATTAAAAATCCGAGGGGAGTCAGAAAGGAAAATAATTAGAGATGGGCGGGTCCGGTTCTCCGAGAACCGAACCCACCCGAACTTTGGGTATCCGAGTACCGAGCTGAGCAGCTCGGTACTCTCCCGCCAATTCCGAATCCAAATCGAGGCCGAACGTCATTGTGACGTCGTCGGATCTCGGGACTCGGTTCTCGCGATACTTCAACTTTATAAATACACGCCTCCACAGCAATCCATCGCCATTTGACAGAGGGAGAGAGCAGGGTGTAGTCATAGGCTAATTAGAGCAGGGACAGAGAAAGAATACAATATTGTTCTTGCAATTGCTCTAACCAAAATCGCTAGTGCAGAGAGGAGGATAGAGGTTTATTATTTTTTCTTCATATTTGGCACTCCCCAGCGCTTTTGGGTTGTCCCCCATAATTGTGCATTAATATTTCTGGCTGTCAAAAGTCATATCTGTCAGCAGTATCTACTCAATAAATGTTAGCACTCCTCAGTGTTTTTGGGGTGTCCTCTCTAATTGTGCATTAATATTTCTGGCTGTCAAAAGTCATATCTGTCAGCAGTATCTACTCAATAAATTTTAGCACTCCTCAGTGTTTTTGGGGTGTCCTCCCTAATTGTGCATTAATATTTCTGGCTGTCAAAAGTCATATCTGTCAGCAGTATCTACTCAATAATTTTTAGCACTCCTCAGTGTTTTTGGGGTGTCCTCCCTAATTGTGCATTAATATTTCTGGCTGTCAAAAGTCATATCTGTCAGCAGTATCTACTAAATAATTTTTAGCACACCTCAGTGTTTTTGGGGTGTCCTCCCTAATTGTGCATTAATATTTCTGGCTGTCAAAAGTCATATCTGTCAGCAGTATCTACTGAATAATTTTTAGCACTCCTCAGTGTTTTTGGGGTGTCCTCCCTAATTGTGCATTAATATTTCTGGCTGTCAAAAGTCATATCTGTCAGCAGTATCTACTAAATAATTTTTAGCACTCCTCAGTGCTTTTGGGGTGTCCTCCCTAATTGTGCATTAATATTTCTGGCTGTCAAAAGTCATAACTGTCAGCAGAATCTACTAAATAATTTTTAGCACTCCCCAGTGGTTTGCGCTCAGAATGGATTCAAAGCAGTCCACATATGATCTAAATGAGCAACCAGGTTCTGTCACCAGTCCTGATGTTAGTGTTCCCAGTACGTCATCTGGCCAAGGCGATGTCAAACAACAGAGTGTTTTCAAATTAGTGCAAAAAACAAAAACCAAAAAAAAATTTACTGTATTGAAGCGAAAAAGAAGTGTAACTGAGCAAAAGTTAAGTGACGATAAAAAAAAAATTGCAAGCATGCCATTCTACACACGCAGTGGCAAAGAGAGAATGAGGCCTTCACCTTTGGCTATTAGTGGCAGATCCCAAAAAGTTACCCAGCCTACAATTGGTGCGCAACTACTGTTACGCGTCAAAGCCGAGCTGCAAGATAACAGTGAGGCATTACAGGAGAATATTTGCTCTGATTCACAAATGACAACAATCCCTGTGGAGAGTCCATCCAACAGTGGGATGTCTAATCGTGAGCATTCTGCTGATGTGTGCCTTAATAGCCCGAGTGTAGCCGGTGATACCCAAATTGAGGATGCCACTTTGGAATTAGAAGAGGATGAGGGGGAGATTTGTGTAGGCGACGAGGGCGCTAATGATGATGTTGATGATTATGATGCAGACAGATACCAAATTGCCTTTCTCAATTTCTATTTATATTCTAGATTATATAACGGCTGAATAGTTTTCTATTTTACTCCTAGTGGAGAGAGGATCTGATGCAGACAGATACCAAACTGCTTTTGTCCATTTCAATTTATATTGTACAGTATATAACGGCTGAATTTATTAGTATTTTATACAAGTGGAGGGGGGCCTAGAGAGACAGAAACCAAACTGGCTTTCTCCATGTCAATTAATATTGTACAGTCTATAACGGCTGGATTTTTTGGTATTTTATACAAGTGGAGGGGGGCCTAGAGAGACAGAAACCAAACTGGCTTTCTCCATGTCAATTAATATTGTACCGTCTATAATGGCTGAATTTTTGGTTTTTTTAAAAAAGTGGAGGGGGGCCTATAGAGACAGAAAGCAAACTGTCTTTTTCCATTTCTTTGTATATTTAACTATAAGTGTAGGGTGTAATATACATCCAAAGACGATGGCTGCATTGCCAATATGCATAGATGGAGAGGAAGACAATCTGTTTTGTGTGTAGAATAAATGAAGGCCTACCAACGAAGAATTAAACAGTTTTTTTGGATGATTTATTACCTCAACAATTAGATTACTTATCTCTAAAACAGTTGGAGCACTAAATTGGGTTATTTTAGGCCCAAAAACATGTATTTTCCAACAAAATAGCAAAACAAAACCAAACAAAACCAAAACCAAAACCAAAACACGCAATGGCGGTTTTGCAAAACCAAAACCAAAACCAAAACACGACGGTAATCCAGATCCAAAACCGAATCCAAAACCAAAACACGGGGGTCAGTGACCATCTCTAAAAATAATTAATTTGACTGCAGAACCCATTTAATACTTACAGCCATATATGTTCAGATCCAATTCTGGGAAACCTTCTTTGGTCAGTTAAAGACGGTTTGTAGAGATTTTTGGGGGCAAAAGTACAGAGAAAAAAAAGTCACGTTCTCAGAAGACAGTAATTGCCGTAGCATTAAGTATGTAATAATATTACAGGAAAGCCTTGTACAGACTGGCCGATAATAGATGTGGACCATGACTGTTACTCTACACCTGCCGAATAAACAGGCACATACCAGTTATTTGGGTCCTCTGGGATTCTCAGACAGCTCCCTGTAGAGCGTGTCGCTAAGTCTATGTACTTAGAGACAGACCTGATGAAGGCTGCTGGCGATGAGCTTTCTGGGGGGGGTTACTAGTAAGAAGATTATTACACTGGCTGCTTCTAACTGGATTAGGATGGATACAGAATACACATCACAGACAAACAAATGGCCAGAAGAGCATCGCGTGGTTTTGTGTGAGGTCACAACCTTCTGCGCAATCACACGTAGTTCATACAGACATGCGCGCGGATTTATAGATAAATACAAAAGCAAATGACCACTGACGCTGCCTTGTAGCGGATGATCTATAACAAATACCGCTCTCAGCCAATCATAACATATACAACTTTTAATATTTTTCCCTATACCGAAACTTAATATAAGCAATTCATAAAATAATAATAATATTGTAATAATATGGTAAAGTATAACACACGTGTTATATTATAGCTTTATCGTATTATAGACCCTCTATAGATAGAATTACCCTCAAATTCTCGCTGTTATTGTTATGGCCACCAGTGCGGCATAAACTCATAGAACAGGTAGAAGAGGTCTTCACCTTTAGCAGCTGCCTTTTCCGTAGAGACTGGTTATGGGCACAGGTCTTATGCTCAGAGTAGTATGAGTTTATGCTAACACGGCAGCGCACAGGTATAGGAGGTTGCACACGGAGTAGCGGCAGGCCAGAGATCAGCGGACTGGACAGAGCACCAGAGAGGATGTCAGGTACAGGCAGAAGGGTCAAGGTCACGGGCACAGGTTGAGGATCCAGGGACAGGCGATAGGTCAGGGTCACTAGCAGAGGTTCAGAATCCGGATACAGGCAATAGATCAGGGTCAGAAGCACAGGTTCAGAGTCCAGGAACAGGCAAGGGTCATACACGGGTAATCAATTACAGGTTAAACAGCAAACACAGGAACAAAGGAGCAGGCAGCAGTACTGGGACAGGACGCTATAACCGGCAGTGAGGCTCAGACCTCACTGCCTTAAATAGTCCAAGCAGCCAATCAGGGAAGAGCCCTCACAAGTATTCACAGGAGTAGTCTAATAGATAGTAGTGCTTGTGGCCAATAGTAATGCAGTGTTCAGCTGCATAATAATAAATGACCCACAGACAAACTGCCTCCTAGACACCTGGATAGCCATGATTGGCTATCACCTAACTAGCCCTGTGAGCGCGCGGCCGCCTATTAACCAGCTGGCCGGGTGTGGTGACAGGGAGTCTGTAGTCTCACGGTTGTTGCCCAGGGAACTGGGACGCGGAAACCGGAAGAGACGTCCCGGTTGCCGTAGCAACGGCCGGGACGTCACCAGAGGACCCAGGAGAGTCGCGGCGGTGCCCGTGGCCGCCGCGATCTCTAACAGTTATAAGGGCAACCTCCTGCCAGCGACTGATAACATCCTGGTTGGGAAGGATAATAATTAAAATGATCCTACTTCTAAGGCGTCTGTACCTATTTGAAACGCTACCGGTTCAAGTACCTGATTCCATCATAGATTAAATTCATAAAGAGTTGGTGCAATTTGTTTTGAGAGATAAACGACCAAGAACTAGTTTTATTTATTCTCCGTCATGTAGAGCAGAGGTTGAGGTACTAATGGGCCTGGCAGCTTAGTCAGGTGGTTGCAGGGACTGATAAGCCAATAGGCTGACTATGCTGCAACCTAGGGTGCAAGGATGGGGGAGGTGTACAATTGTGACAAGTAGAGGTGTAAACTAAAATTTATTTTAAGATATAACAGAATAGTTGTTCTCCAAAGTAGAAAGAAAAATATAGGAAGGACTTAATCTTGACGTATTCCTACGGTAAAGGCTAAAGACAATGAGTCGTCCTTGGGCGGGCGCTTGAGGATAAGGGAGTAGGAGAGACAAGGACGGCGACAGGCGAAGGTGTGACAGCCCCTCCTCCACCTTCACGCTCAGTAGAACTCGTTCATGACTCAGTTACGCTGTACAATTCAGATTATAATGAAAATTAAATGAGTGACAAAGATTGATGTGACCTTTGTAAAAATCCAAATAAAGTTGAGTTTCAAAAAACACAAGGGGGGGGATGAAGGAAGCTGGATTTTTGATCAAGGACGAGTTAATTTTTACTTACCGTGTATTAGCCTGGCGAGGGGGAATTTTAGCCTAGGGAGGCATGAACTCTTAATCAGATCCAGGGTGGTGGTGTGGCTTTACCTGGCACAACAACAATTTGTAGGGTATCTTTCAATAGAAAGGTAGGGCAGTGCAGGCGGTGGTCAGTGGAGGGGTAAGGCAGTGCAGGCGGTGGTCAGTGGAGGGGTAAGGCAGCACAGCAGGTGGTCAGTGGAAGGGTAATGCAGCACAGGCACTGGTCAGAGGAAGGGTAAGGCAGCACAGCAGGTGGTTAGTGGAAGGGTAAGGCAGCACAGGCGCTGGTCAGAGGAAGGGTAAGGCAGCACAGCAGGTGGTCAGTGGAGGGGTAAGGCAGCACAGCAGGTGGTCAGTGGAAGGGTAAGGCAGCACAGGCGCTGGTCAGAGGAAGGGTATGGCAGCACAGGCGCTGGTCAGAGGAAGGGTAAGGCAGCACAGCAGGTGGTCAGTGGAAGGGTAAGGAAGCACAGTCGCTGGTCAGAGGAAGGGTATGGCAGCACAGCAGGTGGTCAGTGGAAGGGTAAGGAAGCACAGGCGCTGGTCAGAGGAAGGGTATGGCAGCACAGCAGGTGGTCAGTGGAAGGGTATGGCAGCACAGCAGGTGGTCAGTGGAAGGGTAAGGCAGCACAGGCGCTGGTCAGTGGAAGGGTAATGCAGCACAGGCTGCTGCTCAGTGGAAGGGTAAGGCAGCACAGCAGGTGGTCAGTGGAAGGGTAAGGCAGTAATGGCAGTTGTCAGTGGAGGGGTAAGGAAGCACAAGTGCTGGTCAGAGGAAGGGTAAGGCAGCACAGCAGGTGGTCAGTGGAAGGGTAAGGCAGCACAGCAGGTGGTCAGTGGAAGGGTAAGGCAGCACAACAGGTGGTTAGTGGACGGGTAAGGCAGTACAGGCGGTGGTCAGTGGAGGGGTAATGCAGTACAGGCGGTGGTCAGTGGAGGGGTAAGGAAGCACAGGTGCTGGTCAGAGGAAGGGTAAGGCAGCACAGCAGGTGGTCAGTGGAAGGGTAAGGCAGCACAGCAGGTGGTCAGTGGAAGGGTAAGGCAGCACAGCAGGTGGTCAGTGGAAGGGTAAGTCAGCACAGCAGGTGGTCAGTGGAGGGGTAAGGCAGCACAGCAGGTGGTCAGTGGAAGGGTAAGGCAGTACAGGCGGTGGTCAGTGGAAGGGTAAGTCAGCACAGCAGGTGGTCAGTGGAAGGGTAAGGCAGCACAGCAGGTGGTCAGTGGAAGGGTAAGTCAGCACAGCAGGTGGTCAGTGGAGGGGTAAGGCAGCACAGCAGGTGGTCAGTGGAAGGGTAAGGCAGCACAGCAGGTGGTCAGTGGAAGGGTAAGGTGCCACAAGAAGAGTTCAGTGTATGAGTAATAACATTCAATGAGTATGTTCGCTAAAGGATCAAACATAGAAACATAGGGGCATCTGAAGTAAGTATGCTCACATTGCTGTCTTTGGTGAATCAATTCTCAGGTCTCTTATTTCTGTTGAAAAAAGAAAACAGTGGATTAAAAAGATGCTTTCAGTGTAAAATTATTTATTTTTTAAAATTAGTTCAATTTGTTTATTGTTTGTCATTTTTAAACATAAAAATACATAAGTTTCTTCTGTTTTGGTTGATGCTAGGCCCTTACTTAGTTTCGCATCAAGGACCACATGAATAATACACACTAGGCAGCATTGGGATCAATGATTCCTAAACCTACAAAATATACCATGTAAATCAGCCATAAACCTAGACCTGCCACCCTCCCCCGTTCCCAGTGTCCTCATGTTCTGCTCCTGTTTTCCCCATTTTTTAAAAAAAATTGCAAAAAATGACCTTATAGTGTCTATGAAGTAATTCAGCTCAGGCTATTGAAATAGTAAATGAATCGGGAGAACAGGAGCAGTGGGGAATTAGATAATGCTGGTAGTTATGTGACCACATGTAAACCACCCAGCCCCCCCCCCCAGGTGAGGAGAGACCACCCAGCCCACCCCCCCAGGTGAGGAGAGACCACCCAGCCCCCCCCCCCAGGTGAGGAGAGACCACCCAGCCCCCCCCCCCAGGTGAGGAGAGACCACCCAGCCCCCCCCCCCCCAGGTGAGGAGAGACCACCCAGCCCCCCCCAGGTGAGGAGAGACCACCCAGCCCCCCCCCCCCCAGGTGAGGAGAGACCACCCAGCCCCCCCCCCCCAGGTGAGGAGAGACCACCTAGCATTGCAGTGTGAGGGTTTGTGAGTCTTGACACAAGTATTAGATATTGGGTCATTGGTTAATTAGATGTAATCTTTATCACATTTTCAGTATCCTGCCGTGCACAGTAAATAATGCAACACAGAATATGGAAATAGCCATTTGCACATGTTTTGTGTCCTTAAGAAGTGCTAAGTGTGTGGTTCCGAGTCTTTGTTATTAGGATAAGATCCACCTACTGGAGTTAATTTGTCAGAAAAGGGTGTTCCCTGTCTTATTGATTACCATTTATTTATACAGTGCCAGTCTGGTCTGCAAAGCTGTACAGCTGGGACGAAATACAGTTTAAAAAAAAAACAATACTGGGTTTTAACAGACAGAGAAAGTGGTAAGAGGGCCCTGCTGGCAATGTTATAATCTATAGGACAATAAGAGTATGATAGCATAGAAAGACTATGGGGTATTTTATTATTATTATTAATTTTTATTTATAGGGCGCCACAAGGTGTCCGTGGCGCCGTACAGGGACAAAAACGAATTACAATACAGGGTGAGACAGCACAGTACAGTAAACATAAAGCACAGTAACTCAGTAAGCTCAATGCACAGCTAGTGAGGGCGGGGGGAGTATCCGCAAATGACGGGGCCCAAAAGGAGGGCCCGGAAGACAGGGAGACCCCCAGAGGGGGGAGGAGGGTCCTCGAGGAGGAGGGCAAAGTAGCTGGAGAGCAGAGTTAGAAGTGGTGGAAACAGGAGGAGAGATGGCCCTGCTCAGAGGAGCGTACAATCTAAGGGGAGGGGTGGACAGACGGAGAAACACAGGGGAGAAAGGGAGAGTAGAGGGACGGAGGCAGGGAAGGGGAAAGAAGGGGGAGAGGCAGAGGATAAGGTAGGTAGTTAAGTGGGAGACTGGAAGGCTTTAAGAAAAAGGTGGGTTTTTAAAGCCCGTTTGAAACTGGACAGATTAGGGGAAGTCATGATGGAGGGAGGGAGCTTGTTCCAGTGGAGGGGGGTAGATTTATCAAACCCTATATATATGGAAAAGTTGAAGGTGTTGCCCATAGCAACCAATCAGATTCTAGATAGCATGTTCTAGAGCAGGCCTGTCCAACCTGCGGCCCTCCAGGTGTTGTGAAACTACAAGCCCCAGCATGCTTTGCCGGTAGACAACCAGTTGATGGCTGGAAGGGCATGCTGGGACTTGTAGTTTCACAACACCTGGAGTGCCGCGGGTTGGACAGGCCTGTTCTAGAGTGTACTAGATAAATAATAGCTAGAATCTGATTGGTTGCTATGGGCAACACTTCCCTTTTTAGAAGGTTTAATAAATCTACCCCCAAATGTAAGTGTGAATGAACTAACTAAATAAATAAGAAGAGTGCATCCCCCCTCCCAAAGTGGTGAATCAGAGCCGCAAAAACTAATGCTGCCCCCCTAGAAAAGAACAGGTTGGTGCTGAAAGTTCCTCCACCCCTGGGGTGGAGGGTATGGGGTAATAAAGAATGAATTGATATTAGTGTATTTTTATTTTGCTGGTGCATTACTGGTTCCAACAATTCCTGGCAGCCATAACCGGCTTGGGTATGTTGGCGCTTGTAGACCTACCTGCTGGGTAGGTCTAAAATCATTATTTATATTTAAAAATAAGGAATACGAAATGTGAAAATTGTGCATTCAAATTTGGAGTGACTTTCTGCTCCTATTTTGGTAAATATCAAATATTTCTTCCTTTGTATATCATTTTTAAACTTATCACAAGCATGTTGTTTCTTTTAATAGTGGAATAAATATTATCATAATACAGTCCAAGGAGTAAATGTATCAAGCAGCGATTTACGGTGGGTTTGAAAAGTGGAGATGTTGCCTATAGCAACCAATCAGATTCTAGTTATCATTTATTTAGTACATTCTACAAAATGACAGCTAGAATCTGATTGGTTGCTATAGGCAACATCTCCACTTTTCAAACCTGCAGGAAACTTGCAGCTTGGTAACTATACTCCCAAGTGTCTGTGTATGGTAGATAATTTACCCTGTCCAAAAATACTTAACCTTTTTTTTATTACTTTGCTATCTATAGCATTTTGTAACTTGATCTTAGGTGGGTCTACAATTCTTATTCACAATGTGATGTGGATAATCTATGTTGTTTCATCAATGGATTTATGTTCTGAGCCAATATATACATATCAGTACCTACATGTGCCAAAATTGTAGGCAACATAAGCTATATCTCTGCCGTTCTATTAGCCCTTTATTACAAAGGAATTACATTCAAGCCTATTCCATTTGGTCTCACAGACCTTAGCATAGGAGACATTGTGATTGGAATAGAGATCAGGAATCATCAAATATAGTGCAGACCTGTATTCATTTAGATGCTTGGTCCATGGAGATATTGTTTTGGATAAATTCTTCAATTATTAGAACGAACATTTGGATAAATGTAGATCTTAAAACCGATGAGGTATATATTTAGTAGAAATTGCAATTGGATACAATATAATTAGGATCCATTGTTATCATACATCGCACAGTGATTTATACCGCTTTCATACTGCCGCCCCGGCAATATCCCGGGTTTTTCAAGCCGGGTTTTTGCCGGGGCTCGGAGCGTCCCAGCTCAGAAACACCATTCATACTGCACCTCGGACCCGGGAATTTCCCGGGTTGACCCCATTCATACTGCACAAGTCTGTGCCCTGGCAATTTGTGGGAGTCATCACCAGAGCAGTTTTCATTGGCTAAAAAATGGTGATACACAATATAATAATACAATAATGAATAAAGGATACCTCCAATTGGCTTATATATTTAGTCGTACTAATCTAGGAGGGCTTTCTGAAAGGCATAAAGAGACTGGGAAACATATATTTAAGGGAAGGTTGTAGGAGCTTTTAAAGCTAGGCATTGCATATTTCAATGAGTACCCCAAAAGACTAGACTTCTAGATGGAAAATTAATGGCCTCTTTTTGGCAAGCATAAAATGAATGAGAAATGCCTAATTCCAAATTGATACTCCACACAGATAAGGCTAAATCAAACCCATGCCCGCAGTGTCGTGGACCCCTGGAGTGGCTCCCACCAATGACATCATCCTCCAGAGACAGGCAGACAGCCAATCAGCTTGTTTTCTGTGCAACCCGGGTTGAAAAACCCGGGTTGCACCATTCATAGTGCAGGCAACCCGGGTCCGACCCGGGAATTACTCCTCGATACTCCTCGGTTTTTAGACCCGGGATTTTTGACTTGTACCATTCATACTGCACCAAGACCCGAGTCGTTTGAGCTCGCCCCGGCAAAAACCCGGGATTTTGGTGCAGTATGAATGGGGTATCAGTTGGACCACCAATGTAAGAAATCTTGCTGTATATATGGGACATATCAGTGAGATTATAAGATGCAGCACTTTGTTATCAGTATATGGGACTATGTGGTACACATGATATTGGCATGATCTGGTGTGACTTGGCTCCATTCATATACAAGACACAGTCCTAGTACTTATCACTGTAATTATCTCACACTCCTCTAGGGGGCGATCCCACTCCTATTCTAACTAGAAGATTGGGCTCAGGCAGAAGATACTACACATATATATGGCCATGAAAAATATATCTTATACTTTGATATATACTCTAACTTTTGGACTATGAGGTTCAGATAAAAAAAGTTATTAACTATATCTGTTATATCCATTTTATATGCCATTTAAATTCCATTTGAGGAATACAAGACATACCTCTGATATGAGGTTAGGATTAGCTGGGACCTTATAACAGTACTGCATACTGACCAACTCTCCCTGAATGTCAGGGAGACTCCCTGAAATAGGGGTGATCTCCCTCACTCCCTGAAGAGTCTGGCATTCTCCCTGATGCTGATCCAGTACAAGACGTGGTTGGCTTCGCCATCTGTGGCATGATGACACAGTTCAGAAATTGTGTCCTATGTCCATGTATTGATGCCTATGGAGGTGGCCATTTTCCTGGAGACCAAGGTTTAATCAAAGACTGACAGGTAAGACAACATGACTTCAGTAATGGAGACAGAAATGCAAAAGACACTTCAGTCTCTAGAGATTCATTAGCTGCTTTTCTTTAACGCATAGTTGCCTACTGTCCTGGAATGTCTGGGAGACTCACGCATTTCTGGGAGACCTCCCAGGCTCCCGGGAGAGCAGGGCAACCTCCCGGTTCTCGTCCCCGCAATAGATAAGTGGCGGGGGGCAGAGTTTAATGACACAAATATCATCTTAGCCCCGCCCACTGCTGTAATTTGGCCAAAATTGTGACAATCATTTAGAAGGCGGGGCAAAAGGATGCAATTCTTCAAGCCCCGCCCCCACACGCCCACCTCTCCCGCGTTCTCCCTGAAGCCAACGAGGAAAAGCTGCCAAGTATGCAGTACTGATATGCACATATTTGGATGAATATTATCATGCCTAGCAACGCAATAAAGTATATCAGTATCCCAATAAAAGTGATCTCCATATGTCCACATAATTCATTTTGATATACACTAAAGGGTCTGATATGGTTTCTAACTCACTATTTTCTTTCTTTTAACACACACTATCTATTGTTTTTAATATTTCGCCAATATTTGATCTCTGGAATGAAGACTTATTTTGCCAAATAATGAGAATATTAATGTTGATTATTCAAATGCAAATTTATTTGTAGAGAATAGACTAGTGCCTTCTCTCCCTATACTTAAACCTCACTCTGATCTTTTTGGTTTTTCAAGGCAGTTAAAATGTCAGATTATATAACGATTTGGGATTTTTGAATTGCTGTACACCATTTGGCCACCAGAGTGCAGCACATATATTTTATCATTAACTTTTTAATAATTAATTGTAATAATGTCCAAAATGTGTCATCGTGTTCCCTGAATAAATTCTCCCAGTATATTTTAATTTCATTAGTAATTATTGTAATAATATGTCCGTGATTAATTTAAACATGATTCTTTTTTCAAACATGATTTTAGAAAGTATTTCTAATGATATATTATATAGAGCCATCATATCCACCCATCATGTCACCCAGCCTAAATGTGAAATGAAACCATGAGCCCAGCGCTGTCAGACAGCAATACTTACCACTGTGCCGATGATGATCACCTGGCAGCCACAGTTACACGCATTTCTAATCAAATAAATAAATATATAAATTTCGATCATTCTCAGGGATCACACTGACATACACATATATCGGACCAATTTGCCAGCATTATAATAAAAAGTTACCAAATAAAAAAATGCAATATTTAACATAAAGGGCAGACAGACCAATATAAAGGGTTGTGTGTTCTTGTCAGAGGAGATACATTAAAGCCAAGACACAGAGACAGTTGGCAATTAGTGGCTCCAATGTTTACATTTGGTTGGTCATTTAAATGCAGATGTGATGGTTGTAGATTTGCAATTAGTACCTGGATCAGTAAATAATGCTACACTGATGGTACTCAGTCTGCTTCATTACTCCCCCTCCAGTCCTCAGTGTTACTCTGTGGCCATAAAATACTGCAGTATGAGATACTGCATCACTCGGTATAAACCAATATGATGGAACTGGGATGGGGTCCTCAGTGTTACTCTGTGGCCAGATAATACTACAGTGTGAGATATTGCATCACTCGGTATAACCCAATATGAAGGTACTGGGATGGGGTCCTCAGTGTTACTCTGTGGCCATAAAATACTGCAGTATGAGATACTGCATCATTCGGTATAAACCAATATGAAGGTACTGGGATGGGGTCCTCAGTGTTACTCTGTGGTCATAAAATACTGCAGTATGAGATGACTGCATCACTCGGTATAAACCAATATGAAGGTACTGGGATGGGGTCCTCAGAGAGCCATCGCCCAGGGCCCCTGATGCTGCTAGGCCACAAAGCCGCTGTATAGGCTGTTACGGATTGTTAACCCTGTCCTGTTCCCTCTGCTCTGCGGCCTTCTCTGACATCACATCTCTTCCATGTCCTGCTCCTCGGAATGTCGTACACATAAACCACAACTGTCCCTGCTTCCAGGAAAAATTCCAGGTCTTAAATATTTGCCCCTGGTAATTGTTGTCCATGTGTATGTCGCTATTATCCAGTGTTAATAAACTGCTTAGTATATGTCCTGTTATTTTATACATATATTAACTCTTCATATCAGCTGTGCTTTAATATTTACTGAATATAAGTATTTAAAATGTAATAAATATGACTTTAGAAAACATGTCAAACCAGATAAGGATTCTAGAGCCACCTGTATGGTACAGCACGTGACCAGCTCAGAGGTTTTGATATTTTAAAATAATGGCTAATATAAATAGACAGGTGTATAGCTAAATCCTTTTCCTACTGGTACTAAATGGATAAATTAATCCACTTCTACCACTCTGAATGTGATAGTTACTTTACAGATGGATTATGGGTAATAGAAAATATTTGCGAGTCCTGCATGCCGCGTGCGATGTGAGCATTTAAGAAATCACCGTGGAGTTCCGTGACCATATAAGGGCACGAGGGAGTCTATATGGGTTAAGAAAATAACTTCTTATATTTAATTTACAGTCAGGTTCTAGGGACATCAGAGGGTCAATGTATTAAACAGCGGATTCGATGATTTTTGTCAATTTTGCTGCCCATATTTAACAAGGCAATTTTATCAAAGGCAAAACTGTCCTTAATATAATTGCTCTTTTTAATACGGCGTCAAATCCGCAGGAAATAGTCAATTTGATGAATCTGCAGGTTCTAATTCATTTACCACCAGGACTCATGGATCATACGGACATTACAGGAGTACAGGATACATCTATCTATCTATCTATCTATCTATCTATCTATCTATCTATCTATCTATTTAGCTCATATTTATCTATCTATCTATCTCATATCTATCTATCTATCTATCTATCTATCTAATATCTTTCTATTTATCTATCTCACATCTATCTATCTATCTCATCTCTATCTATCTATCTATCTATCTATCTATCTATCTCATATCTATCTATCTATCTATCTAGTATCTATCTATCTCATATTTATCTATCTATCTATCTATCTATCTATCTATCTATCTATCTATCTATCTATCTCACATCTATCTATCTATCTCATATCTATCTATCTCATATCTATCTATCTATCTAGTATCTATCTATCTATCTCATATATATCTATCTATCTATCTATCTATCTATCTCATATCTTTCTATTTATCTATCTATCTATCTCACATCTATCTATCTATCTCATATCTATCTATCTCATATCTATCTATCTATCTCATATTTATATATCTATTTATCTATCTCACATCTATCTATCTAGTATCTATCTATCTATCTATCTCATATTTATCTATCTATCTATCTATCTATCTATCTCACATCTATCTATCTATCTCATATCTATCTATCTATCTATCTCATATCTATCTATCTATCTAGTATCTATCTATCTCATATTTATCTATCTATCTATCTCATATTTATCTATCTATCTCATATCTTTCTATCTATCTATCTATCTATCTATCTATCTATCTATCTACTGTATAGACACAGACACTAATATACAAGAGTTGATACATATTGGGAGAGTATATTGAGAGTACAATAGGAATCTAGTACCAGTTTCTATGTCCTGGAAATGTTTACCATCTATATTACACTGTGCCCAGCCTGTTTAATCTCCTGTCTGACAAGTGAAAGGCACCACCTAACTTCCAATACACAAATCACACAAGAGCCTTTTTCAGATTCCAGGCTGCCTTGTTTGCATGACAAGAGGCGCTGACCATTCTGGCCATTGAAACACCACACTGTGAAATGCATCCAATACACATCTTTTTTTTCCTCCTTTTTTTTTAAATTCAGTTTGTTTGCTCATTAATTTTATGCTCTTTGCGGATCCCATAGACCCCCAGCAAGAGACAAGGCATCCCAGGCATGACCCGGAGTCATTAGGAGAGGCATTTAGTGCACCAGTGCCAGACATAAGTATTGTGCCTTCTCCTTGGTGACCCAGGGAGGAGACTCAGACAAGTGTAAATAGCGGAGGGCACAGGGATGACTGTGTGTGTGTGTGTGTCTGGGTAGTTCAATACCAGAACAACATCTGCTGTCTGGGACACTTAGAAATGTCACTTGAATGTCATCAACTCTAGACTGGGATGGTCATTCCTCTACAAACCGAAATACACACTCCCAAACACTTGTATCAATTCCTCTCCTTACTATTTGCTTTCCCAACATGGAACATTATGTATGCGTATTCTGCATATACATTGGCATCATATGTACTATGTAGGCAAAACAGGCAAATGTTCAGGGGCGACCAGGGGCCGGTTGGCACATTTTAGCCCGGAGGAGCCAGACTCAGCTCAGGAGCCTATTAGGAACATTTTAAAGTGAAAACAAAACGCAGTTAGGCCAATGACCCAGCCCAAGGTAGCCTACTGTAGGATCAGCCCAGGGGGCCTCTGTGGGCAACATACACTAGAAATTTTACCAGCAAAATATTATAACCAGTAAACATAATGGGGTGATGGATAGAAAGGCATCAGCATATGGGCTAGACACATACTTAGAATTAACTGTAATTAGGACCCTCTAATAACTATGATTCTTCCCTCTTAATTGCACTTTAGTTCGGTCCAGACTCCCAGAATATATAGCATTAGTTATATTGTATAATAGACAGGTAACATTGGTAAAACTATTTTATTGCGTTGTTTTGTAAAGATTAATACACACCATTCTGTCGAAGGTGACTTGTAATATCCTTACCATGTATTACAGGTGATACGATATTCAACATAAATTCTACACCTTTACATCATTCTTTAAGGAACAGGGTCAAAGACTCTGGGTTAGGTTTTCAAAAAAAGAAAAAATGACGGAGAAAGTTGAATTGGTCACTGGATCCGAGCATCAGGAATATAAATTGTCATAGACTCGCTCGTTCTTATCCATCTGTTCCTGTGCAGAGATCTGAGTTGGGTGGTAATAGCCAATCCTTGCACTAAAAGGTAGATCGGGTCCAACCTTGCAAAATCCAAACTGTACTATGTAGTAATAAAAAGTTCTCAGACTACTGTGAGCATACATACAAAGATACAGGTATGACGACATTGGACATGTAGGGAGTTCTTCTTACCAATAATAAGTGTAATAATAATAAAATAATGTCTCGGGTCTTATAACATCATTGGTTCCTCTCATCCAAAACTCTATAGAGAAGAGAGCAGGCCCAGGTCCTAACCAAACAGAGATGAAATTAGGTATGTCACTTTGGTACCTCTGCTATAAATATTTCCTGGGACTTTGAGTAGCCAGAAATAATTCTATAGTTCACAAAGGTCTTTATTTCCCAAGAAATATCCCAAGTTTTGGAAAACATTAAGAGCATCTGTTCTCCTTAAACTATTACAAACTATTTTGCTGCCCCCCATTCTAAACTCACTGAATTTGGGGAGGGCATTTATGAAAACTGGTGCACACCAAGCTACAGAAACATCCTCTAACTTATAAACACAAGGGAAACAATTCCATTCAAACTAATCTTTCCAGTGTAGGTTAAAAATATAATCAACATCTGATTGTTTGTCATGGGTTACAAAACTTCAATGAACCAGATTTTATAAATGCCCCCTCCCCTTGTGCTTAAGAGGATGCCATGCTCTTACGCATATAAAATTGATTTTTATGCAATACCAATTACTCCACTTTAGAGAGGCATAATGTGAATTATTTAGGAATATTGCCTTATAGTCAGTACAGTTTCATTTACAGAAAAATCTCTTGTGTCCTATCAAGAAACACCTTTTAGACAAGGGGTGGGTACACATTTCTCTACAGACTATCAGTATGGGAGACACTCGCCCCAGTCTACGGCAGAAGTCAGTTCTTGCAATGTTTATAACATATGCAATAGTTTTGATATTCACTGTTGGGCTCTGGGCATTTATATAACTATCATCATAATTTTTTAAGCCGCTATTGTCTTCCCTACCTCTCTCCACCTCTAAAGAGTTACAGAGAAAACAAATGTTATATGCTGTAAAATCGTCTTTAAGTCGGAAATGCAAGGCAACTATCAGATCTCAGAATCTGGCTATCCAGAATCCCAGACACAAAGAGAATTATTCATGAACCATGTAGACTTATGGGTATTTTATAATCAATAATACATCCGTGTTTATATCTGCTACAGCCAGTGATCAGCAACAAATGGCTCATTTGTCTATCATGTGTTGTGATTGACCATGGAAATAAGAATCCATTTATCACTGACCTGCCAGTCCATTTATCCATTTCCTATCTGCCCAAATCATATCCTTTCATGGAATTAACACCTGGGAGAGTTTTGGGTGCAGACTGATGTCTATGGAGTATCCTCTGTGATACAGTAGCTTCACCCCAGCTCCTATCTATATCATGCACCAGCCGGCTATTGTTCAAATCCCCTAATGCAACATAAACCTTAACACATTATCACGTGGATTCTCCAATATTACACAAGAAATCTGTGATCTGTAATAAAATACATTTACATATAATGGACTTTATTTAGAGATAGCAGTAAATACAGCTATACAGTTTGCCCAGGTGCACAGTTCTACAACTGGGATTGTCCCTAAATTAAATCCAATATATTTGTTACACTTGGGCTTTAGTCTTTTTTTTTATATTATTTACCAGATCTTGCATTAGATTTGTGGTATTTAAAAAAAAGTATATAAATGAGAATATTAAGGCAATGGTTCAGTTACAGTCTGTATTAGTACGTGGTGTTTGGAACCTGCTCCAATATGTATATAATATAACCTCACCAACGTGATCAAAAGTGATAGTTACATTGTATATTATACAGCTGTACATTAAATGGCTTTAAATAGGGTTTTTTAGAGCAACTCCTATTTATTTTTTGGGAGAATTACAACACCAGATTTCAGGGAAAGGATTTTTTCTTTCCCTAAAAGAAATCAGTCAGCAGTGTCCAGGACCTATATAGCTGCTGAATTTTCAATACTAGGTTATATTATTATTATTATTATTATTATTATTATAAATAATAATAATAATGATAATAATAATAATAATAATAATAATAATATTATTATATTATTGTTTGTTTATATAATACCACTATATTAAGCATCATCTGAATATTGTTATATCCTCTTTCTTACAAACAAAATCAATATATACATCAATTGTTATTATTAACAAAGACTAAAATGTAACTTCAACAATTTACATTTATTATAAATGTACAAAATTACAAAATTAAATTCAGTTATCTGCAGGCCAGCTTTGGGGTAGCACAGCTCGATTTTTCAATCATACTGTATTTTCTTTTAAATACTGTACTGGTGGCTAAAATTAAATATCATAAAAAATAAATAAAGATATATATATATATATATATATATATATATATATATATATATAGCTATGTAAATATAAATATGTATAGGTATATATACACATACATATATATATACACACACATACACACACACATATATATATATACACACACACACACATATATATATATATACACACACACACATATATATATATATATATATATATATATATATATATATATATATATATATATATATATAATCTACTAATATCAACTTCCAGCTGCAAAGTGGCAAAGGTGACACTACATTAAAAACAAACTTACCTTGGTACATTTCACAAGATACACCCAATGTGGTAAAATATAAAATTATAAAATGTTGCACACAGTTTACTTCCACAAAATCTAGAAATCGACTATCTTTTGCCTTAGCCAGGTATTTCGGTCACTAAATAGTTAAAATCGCCCCCTCATTATTAGTGTATTTCATGTCTGCAGATAAAACACACAGAAGTGTCAGCCTCTTAATGGCGGTGATGTTGTCCTTTTGTCTTAGCTCAGCTTCTTATTTTGCAGTATTGACTTTTCTCAGCATGGAGTCCGGTGACTTCTCTATAAAAGGACAACCAGGGATGCTCTAAAGCAGATTCCTTGTGCTGAGCAAGGTCTAGGAAGCATCTACCACATTGACAATTCTCCACACTTTGAGAATGCTGAGCACCAAGGTCCTCCTGAGACTTGGCTGGTTCGTCGTTGGCCTACTTGCAGTCACCACCAGCGCTTTTAACCCAGAGGACATCAAGGATGCCTTGCTGAAGAAACTGCACCTGCCAGAGATCCCCAGGCTGATGAAGAGAGACATTGAGAATCTGGTGGTCCCCAGACACATCCAGAGCAAGTACATCTCCATGCTTCACAAACACAAGGAGAGGACAAGAAGGTCTCTGCCCAGCTTGACCGGCATTCTCAGAGGCATGGCAGGAAACGCTGGTAAGTTCACATATGCACTGCGGGTGGTGGGCAAAATAATAATGTAGGATAATATCTAGTTATTTGCCATGAACTGGTTTTGCGACTATGCAGGGTGGAGACTGTTTACTGTCTGAGATACTGCTCCATTACACAGTTTTGGGGACTTTGTTATGGATGATCACATATCCTTTTATCTTGTAATCCAGACAAATTGCAATCCTTGGCCCCTCCCTGATTGATAGACAACATTGAGCTGTAGAGCATTGGTTAGAGAGCCCTTGAGCAGTAGCTGATCTGGTGTTAATTTCTTTTCATAGATATCTTCGGAGAAGTGTTGTACTCAGATTTCAGCAAGCAGACCTTGGCATTTGAAATGCAATCCCGGATACCCCCAAACAGCGAAGTCACCATGGCCGAGTTGAAACTTTTCAAACAACCCCCCAACAACATGGGGCTTCCCGATAGGCGGTTTCACAGACCAGTCAACAACGCCAGGGTCAGTGTCTACTACGTGGAGATGATGAAAGATGGGAGCAACAGAACCTCTCTGGTGGATTCCAGGTACGCCAATACGCTCTTTCTTAGCAAATTGTATAATACTGCCTTTTGTGTTGAACTTTAAAAAGTGTTTAGTTTTTATTTTTAATTCTTGATGATTAGCATTACTGTCTTACAACATTGGGGCCACGGGTTCAATTCCATCCAGTGTGGAGTTTGTATGTTCTCCTCATGTTTGCGTGGGTTTCCTCCGGGTGCTCCGGTTTCCTTACAAACTCCAAAAACATGCAATATTTAATTGGCTTCTGACAAAAATGAACCCTAACATGTGTCTGTGTGGCAGAATATAGGGCCTGGTTCATTAAGAAAAGTTAAGCAAAAGTAAGGCAAAACCATGTTGCATTGGAGGGGGAGGTAAATTTAAAATGTGGGGACAGGTTTATAGTTGGGGTAGGGCATGTCCTAGATCAACTTTAAATGTCAGTGTACAAATAAGCTATCAAGTATTTGTGCGCTACATGAAAAAGCAGCCAGTATTTATCTTATGTGCAAAATAATAAACTCACTTGCACCCCTTCCATTGCAACATGGTTTTGTCTAGAAAACTTGAGTAAGAAAATGTACTCAATTTTTTGCTTAACTTTCCTTATCATGTAAAGAATTAGCGAAAAAGTACAAACCCCCCGACAAATAAATATATTACATCAAATTGTAAACATCCTGTGGTTCTTCAGCTGTTGTGGAGTTGGTTGGCAGGTCATGTTGGCATTTGTAGTTCCACAGCAGGCTGCTTTACATCCATCCTATCATTCTAGAGAAGTAAATACATTTGAGACGACATGTCATTCTATTGCAATTAAAGGAACTCTATTTTATTGTCACTTTCCAGGCTTGTGCCAATCATGGAGTCCGGCTGGAAGAGTTTTGATGTCACGCACGCTGTGCATCACTGGATGAGAAGCAACGGGCAGTCTAACATGCACCTGGAGATCCGGGTAGATGGCGAGAGACACGGAAACCATGCGGCAGAGATGGCAAAGCTGGTACGATTCACTACCCAGAATACTTCAGACAACGCCGTGGGCAAACCCGAGCTGCTCCTCTACACCCTCAATCTTGACGACCACGGGTAGGTTCTTGTCAATATTCCTGATAATGTCGTTGACCTGTATGGTCCGAGTATGAGTGGAATTCATTTTCTTGTATTATCTTGTATTTATATTACGTGGTGATATTGCTCCAACGCAAAATTCACTGTCAGCTAATTAATAAGATATTTGATTGTTACTTCAATTGAATGAAGTTTCTATAAAGCTTGATCCTAGTTATGCCGTAAAATGAACTCAGATACAACAAACACAAAAAAGCTAAAATACATAACAATGCATGAAACACAAAAAACACACAGGGCACAGCAGCAACCGGTCAATCAATCTTCTTTTGTAAGATGAAATGTGTGCCAACATCAAACATTTTTAAAAACTTTTTAAATTTGCAGCTCACTTTTCACTGCATTTTGGCAAGAAAACAAACTTTGAAAAAGTTTATATGGACTGAGAATATTTTATGACAAAGGAGCACCAGTTATTTTGTTCTAAACCCAGTGACATTTATAAAACAGTCCCCACATCTACGTGTGATGGTCTCTTTGCGCATTGGATAATGAATCACACTTTAGCAATGACTAAGATTCTGCCAGGGGACGGCGCCTGTTGTTTTAGTGCATACAGTCAGATCAAGGGGAGCAGCATGGGAAATTTTTTTGCAATTTTGTTTTGCAAAATACACCTAAAAAAAATAAAATAATCAGAGCCGCTGAGCGCTTGTACCCCATTAGTGTTACTCATTCTCACAATTGTTTTTCATTTTCTTTTCTTAGTGCCCGCGGAGACTGCTCCGCCCCAGGAGCCGAGAAGGACAGCGTCTGCTGCAGGCAAGAGTATTTTATTAATTTCCGGGAGCTCACCTGGACCCAGTACTGGATCATCGAGCCTGCAGGATACAACGCTTTCCGCTGCACCGGAGGCTGCAGGCAGCCCCACTCCTCCGCCCTCAAATACCGCTATGGGAAGAGGACCTGCGTCGTAGCCGAAAGCTCCCCCTTGCCAGTCATGTATTTGGTCAAGAAGGGCGACTACACCGAGATTGAAGTGGCGGAGTTCCCGAATATGATTGTGGAGCGATGCGGCTGCGCTGCGGACAATATCTCCATCATCTAACACAGCCTCAGCCCCTTGTACTCCGCCGCGCGGATGGGTTCTTGCACCGTACTTGACGAAGTTTGCTGCGCGCCTGCAACCTGAACGTCCCCACGTCTGGCAAACTTTGCTGGTGATGTCAACAATGAAATGAACGCTTAGATCTGACGTATGTTCGCAGTCTTAGGAATACTAATTATAGCCGTGTAGAAGCACTTACTGTAAATAATAACCTGTGTATATTTATATTTGACTCTTCTCCCTGTGGTGGAGAGAACAATATGACTTTGATAGTGACATTTTTTTTTATCTGCATTCTATCATCACTTTGACTTATTTTTCAGCCCTGGGCATAATAAATGACATTATGACTGATTCCTGCTTTTCTATATTATTGTTTCTGGTGACAGATAATCCATAATTGTAACTATGGGGGGGGGGGAGCACTGCATGGAACGATTCAGTGGCGCACGCAGGGGGGGGGGGGTTTCTGGGTACTATACAGTAGCCGCAGCGCTGTCAAAGAAGTGTCCGTGGCGGTGCTGTATTGTATACGTGACACAAAGATGGGCAAATTGTCCCAGAGGAACCTTTGCTCCCTCATGCCCCATCCAGGTGAGATTTACGGCATAATTTTGTCAGCTCCATTTTCAGATTTGGGATTAAAGCCTTTAGGAGAGTACTGACACTCGCATCAGCAGAGTGAAGAAAGTAGCAAAGCTGATCCAGGCAGAGCCGTAACTTAGAATTCTAGCGTCTGGGGTGAGAAAGACAAGTGCCACCCTCCTAGCTCTCAATTCTAACCAAATGAACCTAAAATATTCCTAAATTGCGCCCCCCTTCAGCGTTGCGCCATGGGCGATCGCCCTTATCGCACAGCCCTAGTTACTGCCCTGGGTCTTGGACTTTTAAAGAATTTTGAGGTGGGGTTTTGGACCAGCAGGGTGGCACTGTGGTAAGCATTGCATCATCATGGGATTAAATCAGAGCCCCCCCCCACACACACACAAACACATACACAGCCAATCTGGCAGATGTCAAACTAAGGGGTTTTGTTAGATTTTGTGAAAGGTCCCATGTGATGGACCTGTGCCTCTATTTTGGAACTGTGTTATACCTGTATCCCACCCTGAACTATGTACCAATCACCTACAATAGAGGCAGCTATGCCTCATGCCTCAGTTATGTCACTGGTTCCTATTGGTAGGCTGTATACACATAAACACAGTCTCGGTTTACAGAACGGCTCGCCTCTTCTGTGTGCAGGAACAGGGTACCCAGATGTGGGAGAAGTACCGCAGAGTTTTCCAGATTCAGTGCATTTTAAGTGTGAAAAAGTTGTAATCAGTCTCGGTCCTGGCCTATCTTTCTCTTCGTATACAGGTATCGCTTATATAGTCTAAGAAGGATTAAGTACTAACATATAATGTAGCGCTGGACAAAGGCAGACAGTTTATGCACAATTTTGTGCAGGACCAGAGTAGGGGAAAATGTCCTGATCACCAAAGCTGATCTCAAAATATGAGAATTCACATATGAATATTGTTTTTAATATGTGTTTTTACCAACGCTTTTACTTGAGTTAAAAAAGCATCTTAAATGCCAGCGACAATGTGGGGTCCAGCTTCTACTCAACCCAGAGGTGAGGGGGCGCTGGCCATTTTGGTTCGCCCTTCCCCCTCCAAGGCTCTGCCTCCCATTAGGCCGACACTCTCAGAAGAGCAGTGTGCAGACCTCTACTGAACGGCGCCTTGCGCTTTTTTGAGAGCAGAGCGAGGTGGGGCAGAAGGTGAGAATGGCTTCGCTGGGCCCCAAATGTTGCCCCAAGTCCCGGCAAGGCATAGTTCCACCCCTGCCGGTGGGTATGTGCCGTAAGGGTAATCAGAGGCTTCTTAGCTCCTTAGATGAGATCATTTAGGGCTAGATTTACTAAGCTGTGGGTTTGAAAAAGTGGGGATGTTCCCTATAGCAACCAATCAGATTCTAGCTGTCATTTATTTAGTACCTTCTACAAAATGATAGCTAGAAGCTGATTGGTTGCTATAGGCAACATCCCCACTTTTTCAAACCCGCAGCTTAGTAAATCTAGCCCTTAGTCTTATATTTATAATGTAAAATATGAAACCATCCAAATTGTGCAGGACTGTTCTATATTTACTGAGAGCAGAGAACATTCCATGATAACGGATATGTTGGCACTGATGAAGCCTGCACCCAGAATGCCGCTTTTAAGAATAAAGATAAATTAAAGTCCTGGGTCGCTACCATTAGGCGGTTGACTAGAGCGCCAACATTTCAGGACACCGAAAACTCTGAACGAGCACCGGCTTCCCTGAGGACTTAAATTAAACACACCCGTTCCTCACTGGGAGTGTGGCGCAGCGCCGTGAGGTCACAGCGACATACTCGGGCCCTGTCCCCGAAACAGAGGCCAGCAGCCAGCAAGCAGTGCAGACGGACAATGACCAGGCGCACAACCAGATTGCTGTTACCGGCCGTCCAATCAGAGGCAGGACAAAAATTTGGGGCTCACACACAGTGATGCCATATCTCTTTGCGTGCAGACAAGCTAATAATAAAAAATAAGACAGATTAGTAGTGTTTACTGTGGATTTTATCCTGCTATGTGTAAAACACACAGATGTGCAGAGGCTGGGAGACCTCCCTCCCAGACTCATTACTATCTGCCATATAAACATACAATCCACATCTCAGAAAGGCTCCTTTATCCAGGGAGAGGCTGCATGGACAGCAGGGATATAGTAGACACAAGAGCCGCATGCTAAGTCTGTACACACAGCCCCAAATCACTGAACGCTGCATATCATTTCCTGAACAAATTCATCTGTTTACAATCTGATAAAAGGGCTTCCCTTATCCCAACTACATAAATGACTGCGAGTAATTAGGACCTGCTAAATTATCCCTGGGGTTACTCCAAAAAAAATCCATAGCCCGGGGGCAAATTAAATGAGCCCTGTAGTATAAATGTATTGCCAATACACACTGGATGAATTCATGTTTTTACCAATATAAGGTCCATCGGTGCACTGGGAATAGAGGCATTAGGTCCAATGTGCCTCTCATTAATTACTAGTGAGGTGCTACGAGTATCGATTCAGCCCACAAAATAGCTGCCTCCCTTGGCACAACTACTAGAGTAGCAGGGGTATTAGCTGTGTAGCATGCTGCTCCTGGGCATGGCCCCCCGCTGAGCACTGCGCTCAGAAGACAATAGCGCTGTATTCAATAAGCCCACCGCTGACACCAATAGACTTTTGAGGCCCTATAATTCTGTGTGTATTTAAGGGCTCCAAAATTAAATTATGCTCCGAAGGGAAGAGATCCATGATGTCCGCTTTCTCTTTGAGCAGGGAGTGCAGAGCAGTGTTGGGCAGAATTAAGTGATAGGGGGGGGGGCAGTGCCCTTCCCTAGAACCTTCAGGTGGGGTCCCATATCAAGATTTAAAATGTCTAGTTACGCCGCTGGCTTGCGCCACTGTCAGTTACTATAAAGCAAACACCATGGAGCTGTGCTCAGGATCTGTGAGGATTCTGTAACCAACGTACCGTCAGTACTATGACACAAATAAGTGGATGTTTCATACATCATCTGCCACAGTGTAGTCTCTAATTTTGCCCCAGTGCACTATGTTTTGTACATAGGACACAAATCTCGGTTATTATTATTTCTGTATAAGTATATGCTCTTATTCCATAAATAAGGGCACATACACAATACCACTTCTTATATTTGTATGGTGGAGGTAATTTTGTAGTATATGTTCTTATTTGTATGTATGGATAGCCACACAGTACAATGTCTCTTCTTCTTCTTCTATGTTGAGTGTATTTTAATGGCTGTACTATTCTGTATGTATGGACAATTGCACAGTGCCACTTCTCTTGTCCTGGATGCAGGATAGATCTCGGTATATGTATTAATTCTGCATGTATGACCAACTGCACAGTACAACTTATCTTGCCCTGAGTGTAGGATGTATCTCAGTATCCGTAATCTGTAAGTATAGATAACTGCACAGTACAACTTCTCTTGTCCTGGATGTATCTCAGTATCTGTACTAATTCTGTATGTATGGACAACTACACAGTACAACTTCTCTTATCCTGGATGTATCTCAGTATCTGTACTAATTCTGTATGTATGGACAACTACACAGTACAACTTCTCTTGTCCTGGATGTATCTCAGTATCCGTAATCTGTAAGTATAGATAACTGCACAGTACAACTTCTCTTGTCCTGGATGTATCTCAGTATCTGTACTAATTCTGTATGTATGGACAACTACACAGTACAACTTCTCTTATCCTGGATGTATCTCAGTATCTGTTCTAATTCTGTATGTATGGACAACTATACAGTACAACTTCTCTTGCCCTGGTACCTCTCAATATTCCTTATTGTTTTGTCCAGATTCAGCGACAATTGGAAGTGATGCCTCTGCAATGTCGCGCATACCAACAGCAAGCGTGCGGACATTGAAGGGATGCTTCTAGAGTAGGGGAAGTGGGCTGGGGGCGGCCCAGGGCTTCCAAAGCACTGGTGACTCCCCCGAGGGGGGGCATGACACGCCTCCGTTAGCTGTGACTGCGCTCTCTTTTGTGGTGGCAATCACACTCTGTTACCACTGCAAATTCTAACATGTATAGAGCTAAGTAATATTAAAATGATCTATATATTCCTAGCTCTACCTATGTAATGCACCCTACAAATCCGGCAATGATTGTATCATGATAACGCCCAGAGAGCCACTAAACAAACCATAAAGAACATACATTGGGGAACATTTGGGAAATACTAGCACTGTGCAAAAGTTCTGTAACCCATAGCAACCAATCAACCAACTGCTGATTGGTGGTTATGAGTTACAGCATATAAGTGAGCTTTATTTGTATATAATAGCTACAAAATAAAGCAGTGATGGCCAACACACTGGAGAATTTTGCGGCCGACGTGTTATCTACAACGATTGTACCTACGACTGAAAGTCCAATCGGTCGGGCGATTCATGCGTACACACTAGACAGATTTACCTTCAGATGTGTGCTCTGGTCATTTAGAGAATATCAGCACAATATTCATTCATTCATTCCTGTCACACTGATTAAAACCGCCTTGTTATAGCTGTCTACATACCATAACGAATGTCGTTAGCTTCTGCGACACCAAACAAAATATTCAGTCTCAGAACAAACAAACAAATTATTCCATCTACAGCACTCTCTACATTTAAGTCACCGGAGCACGTTCATTGCCGGCATCGGATGGAAAGAGCATGACTCAACTCTATGGAGATCGTGAACATGAATACATACACACTGCATCAACGGAAGGTGATTGGATTAAGATTATCAAACAGTACGACCAACCAAATGAAACAATGATCTGCACTTTGGGACGACTAGTTCATCGTGTAACTATACACACGAACAGGTCGTATGATGTGAATGAGTTCTCTGTACAGCGCTGATGAATCAGTGGCACTATATAAATAAATGGTGATGATGTTGATGATGTCAGTTGAAAAACCTCCAATGTGTTCCAAACCTTAGAGGATGAGATTGCAGAGTACAAGTCCCCCTTATTGAAATTATTTAGGCAATAAAACTCATAAGCTCATGTGAGGGAATTCCTCTTTGGAGGATACAAATATATTTCATAGTGCAGGAATTCAACAGAAGCACAATTCAATGCTATGGCTTGTGCTGGTGGTATTGAGTAAGTGGTACACCAGCTCCCTCTAGTGACGCAAGCTGAAATTAATTCTCAAGTATTAAAAAAGAACGTTGAGAGATAATTCAGCACGCTGTGTTATATGGTCATTTTTGGGACACACAATTTTTCCTTTCAGATTTGTAGGAGGAGCGGTTTGACCTTGAACTCAGGTGAGGGCCCACAAATCCAGAGTGCCTGAATTATTGGAATTCATTTTTGGACAATTATCGGCACTAAATTAGACAAAAATAGTAAACCCCACACACTTTATCATGATTCTACTCATGATTATTTTTATGCAATTAGCACACCCCAGGAAATATAAAATGTTTTACCCCATTTTTCCCATTTATTTTGAAAACAAACATATTAGACACACACGTTTAGGGAAAACTATAGTGCCTGAGTCATTAAGGAAAATAAGTCAAAAAAAGGAGTAAATCTTCTCTGGGACAAACCATGTTACAATGCAAGGGGTGCAAATTAGTTTATTATTTTGCACATAAGATATAAACTGACTGTTTTTCCATCTAGTACATAAATACTTGATAGCTTTATTTTTACACTGAAATTTAAAGTTGATCGAGGATATAACTCTACCCCCACTATAAATCTGTCCCCACATTTTAAATTGACCTCCCCTCCAATGCAACATGGTTTTGTCCAAGTACTAACTTACTCCTTTTTTATGCTTTGCTCTCCTTAATGACTAATAGTGACTAGTTTTTTTTTTGTATAACCGTTTTCGCAGCATTATTTACTTCTCTGAGCAATGATTTTTTTTTTTATAGGCTAACATCCCATGAGTTCTGTAGCATATTTTCGAATCTTATGCCAAAAGGGAGCTATAGCAGGGCAGTTCCATCAAACGTGTAATAGAGACCCTGTTCCCCAACCACACTTCCAGCAGGAACCTGAGACACCTGGATGCATTTTACAGAGTTGAGACAGACATCTGTTCCAGCAAGAACCTTGAACTGCGTCTCCACCGCGGAGAGACTGGTAGACCTGGTCGGAGCAAATTGGAATATTTTATTTCAAATGTGGTCATTGCTAGATCTACACATATCCCAGTTCCAAGACCCGGCGTAACCCAGTAAGGAGATATAAAGGATAACAATGAGAATGTTATAGATGCTCAAAATCGTATGTTTGGGTTCTTGGGAGACACAGCACAGGTGCTCAAAGCTAGTCGGGCTCATTCCCTGTCCCACCACAATGGCCTTATTTTGTAGATAGAGTCTAGTTTGCATGTATATTCAGAATTCAGAGGATCGAATGCCCATTTTTTTCTGCAAAACAGAAAAAGCGCACACACTATAATTTGCCACCAGCTGACCGCTTCTGACCACCACTCTGTCAAGACCATGACCTAAAAGCCCCTGTTAACAATCCTGGAGTGAAGTGGAGTCTTGGTTGAAGGTTAATGGAGCGAGAAGGGATAATATGGAAGATCTAAATTTTAGAGTCCATAGTCTAGCCCAGCATTGAAGAGTAGGACCGGTAGGTGGGATGGAATAAATGAGGCATACTATTCCTTCATTACCAAGCTACCCTTGCTTGTTCTTGCCATTCCCACCAGGAGTTTTTATGAAGAAGAAGAAAGAAGAAAAAGAAAAAGGGGATAGAGGAGAGAGAGAAAGAGGTGTGGTGGCTTTTTCCAGGATGAGAGAGGAAATAAGCGGAGGAAAAGAAGTACAGGAAAGGGAGGACAAGTTTTAGAGCGAAATCACAAGAAAGGAGAACGAGCTTGGAAAAAGAAGAGCCACAGGTCTCAGACCTTGGTGAAAGACCTTGACGTATTACAGATAATGCTGGTCATAAACTCCATACGCCAGACTCTGTTAATAATGGTTTGAATAGACGGGGGAGCTTGCTGCCTCCAGCCTGCTGCAGTTCGGCAAGTTGCTGCCAAGATAATATGGCGGGCCAGCTTATTCTGATGACGAGTCACCGTGGGGGCTCCCAGGGGTAGGAGGAAAAATTTGGGCTCTAGAGGGACACCAATCCGAAGGATCGATTGAATCGATCGATTGATCGGTTTAAACTCCGCCTAGAAACGTGTCAGTTTTGTACTTGTCCACCAAATACAGAGGAAAGTACCCTCTTGGGAGCACCCCTGCCAACAGAGGTCAGACGATTTAGGGAGAATCTTAAGAAGACGCGAGGGCACACAGTACCATCGGAACATCACCTTGTAAACATTCTCCTTTATTTTGATGCAGATTGAGCTGGAGACAGCATTTTCATGAATCTCAGAACATTCTTAGTCAAGTAGAGTCTCACAAAGGTCATGCTCCCAGGCAAGTTCGTGATGATCCCTGAGGCGTGTGGTGGAAGGGGCCAGTTCATATTAAAGCATAGAGATGACACCTTTTGTAGAGGTGTGACATAGGCAAAGAGTTTCAAATGTGGTAATAGGGCGGGAGGAGAGACGTGTTTTGACAGAGTTATGGTAGTGGCGTATCTGAAGGTATTGGCATAAATGTTTTAAAGGGGATAAAAACATGGGTTTGAATATCAGAAAAAGGAGGGAATGCCGTAGTGGAGGTGAGGTTGTTAAGATATCTGATGCCCTGCGAGAGCCATGATTGTAACACATTGGGAGTGCATACCAGAGAAAAATTAGGGGAATTTAATAACGGTAGTGGGGTGGGGATATAGACCATATTTTTGACTGAAGAAGTCGCAAACTGACAAAGAATGTGAGAAGATTGGGTGAAGTATAGAGAGTGTTTTGGGCGCCGAGCCTTTGGGAGCCAGAGAAGAGTTGATGGTGAGATCATTCCCAGTCCCTCAGCCTCAATACGAGTCCAGAGGTGTCTAGAAGGTTTGTAACTATACCATAAGACCCATTGGGCGAATTGAGCAGAAAGATAATAGCGTCGGAAGTCAGAGAAACCCAGCCCTCCTCCCTGCGTGGACCTCTGAAGGACCTAAAGGCGGACTCGGGGATGTATTCCAGAGGAGGAAGGGGAAAGGGACTTGTCCAAAATAGGGTCAAGGACTAAATTAAAGTCCCCGCCGACGATCACATGTCCCCGTGCCACCTGCTCAATGTGTCTAAAGAGTTTGGTAAAAAAGGCTTTTTGTTTGTGGTTCGGGGCATAGACTGAGACCAGGGTGACAGGAGCAGAGCAGAGGGTGCCCTGTACAATTAAGAAGCGACCCTCTGGATCTGCATACATGTTGGAGTGCAAAAGGTGATTTTGCTATGGATATCGATGGCTACACCCCGTTTCTTGCAATCCGTAGAGGCAAAGAAGGTCTAGGGAAACTGCTTACCCTGGAGTTGAGAGTGGGCTCCGGTGAAATGGGTTTCTTGTAAAAAAAATGTCAGCTTTTTCTCTCCTGCAGGCTCCCAATAGCACGGCGTGCTTACTTGGGGTATTGAGGACGTTGACATTAACGAAGATTTTCAAAAGCATGGCACTGGCAGGGAGTCAGATCTCGAAAGCAGAGCTAAAGGCTGTGGAAGGAGGAGAAAGGAGTTAGTCCATCCCAGAGACAAAGAGTAAAGATGTAGGACAATATGAGGGAAAAAGCCAGAAGAGAGGGGAAAGGAAAAGGAAGAGAAAGCCCAATTGGACGAGAACCCTGAGTGAAAGGAACCCAAAGAGGGTTCAAGGACTAGTGAAAAAGCTATGGATAAAGCAGCGTACAATATCAAAGGGGTGGGGTGAACAATAAAGATGCTAATTATTCCACCAAGACTTACTCCGACGTCTTCACACCGAAGGGCTCCTTCCAGACGAGGCTGCAGGACGACTGATGTGCCCGACTGCAAGCAATCGCAATGAATGAAGTTGGCGCGACTTGATGACGTCACTGGGAGTCGCAACGCTGTTATCGGTGCTGTTAAGGGTGTAATGCAAGTATGCGGGCATGGACAATGTACTTTACAAACCGTTGTACATTGTCCATGGCCGCATGCTTACATAACCCCCTTCACAACACTGATAACAGCGTTGCGGTTCCCAGTGACGTCATCAAGTCGTGCCGGCTTCTTCATTCATCGCGATTGCTTGCAGTTGGTGGGCACATCAGTCGTCCTGCAGCCTTGTCAATAAGGAGCCCTTCGGTGTGACGATGTCGGGGTAGTTAGCATCCTTATGCTGACTACCACCGATATCAAAGGGTGAGTGGGGGGTGGTCCTGAGCTTGAAGAGGAAATTAGCTAGGACCTGGGAACCATGAGAATGTCTGTCACACAGTGCTCATTCAGCTTCCACAACCGAAGACTAAGACACTCACCTGTTCCTCATTAAGCATACCTCAGCTCCTGGCGTTGGTTCTGCGCATGCGCAGACCTCTACCTTTCGGGTAGTTGCAGTTTCCAATTGGTTCTTAGTTCTGGCTCTAAACTTGAAAAGGCACTTCCTCCCTTTACTCTGGGCCTGTTGATAAAGTTACCTGCCTGATTAGGACTTTGTCTGTTTCCTGTGTGTCTACTTGGATCGTCAGTGCCTCTGCTGTGTTGCTGTTCCACAGGCTATACCGCTCAAGCTGCACCTGTTTCCTCTGTGTTGCTGTTCCACGGGCTATACTGATCAAGCTGCATCTGACTCTGCTGTGTTGCTGCACCACGGGCTATATCGCTCAAGCTGCAACTGTCTCCGCTGAGTCACTGCTCCAAGGACTGTACCGCTCAAGCTACACCTGACTCTGCTGTGTTACTGCTCCACGGGCTACATCGTTCAAGCTACACCAGACTCCATTGAGTAGCTGCTCCACGGGCTATTCTGCTCAAGTCGTACCAATCTCTATCATCGTGCTGTCTGGATCATCTACTCTGCATCCGTCCCTGTGGCCCGGCTGTACTACAGGTTGTATCGCTCAAGCTGCTTGATTTCATCTACCTCTGTTGGCTGGACCGTTCATGCTGCATTTGTTTCTATTGTGTTACTGTATTACGGGTTATTCCACTCAGGCTGCACTTATCCTTATTACCCTGCTGGCTGGACTATTAACTGCACCTCTCTTAGTGTGCTGCCATACTGTGGTCCCAAATACCTAAGCCCTGCTAGGAGTAGCGCCAAGTTGGGCAGGTCCAAGAGTCCAGTGTACCAAACTGTGACAATGTCTTTGAGAAAAAGAGGTAACAACAAACCAATGAACAGTATGTGTGGAGTTGACAGCATATTGCCAATGCATGTAACACATTAAAAAGTTGAATGATGAGAAGGAGGAATGGTGGGTAGGAGGGTAAAAAGTATAATAGGAAAGAAGGGGGGGGGAGGAAGGGGCAGAGGGGTGTGAGACATGTGTTTGTGAACATTCTCAGTGAAGGGTTAGGGATGTGAGTGTGTGGTGAAAGTTAGCATGGTATAATGGCATATTGAATAAAACATTAGGAGAAATCAAACAACATGATAGTTTTGGAGCGCAAACAAAAAACAAAAACAGTACCAAACGTAGACAGAATAATGCCCCTCCAGGGTACTGCCTCCTCGAAGGAGTTCACCTGTGAAAGCAATACAAATGAACAACAAACACAAAATATCAACAATCAAGAGTATCAAGGTGGAGTCACGTCTTGGGTCTGGTCTCGAGAGATGCGAGACCATGCAGGTTGTTGTGGTGCTGGACGGTGGGTCTTTGGGGTTGTGGACTGCAAAGCCGACGACACAGGAAGGATATCGAGCTTGGCAAGAAGATCTTGACCTTGGTTCAGAGTCTAAACAACGTGAGAAATGTTGGTGGCAAAAACCTGAAGTTGGAATGGAAATCCTCAGCGATAGCGGATGCTATGCTGGCGGAGTATCCTGGTAACAGGTTGTAAGTCTCTCAGTTTCTGAATCCTACAAGATGCAAGCTCCTGAAACAGCTGAATGTCCATGTCCCGGAAGTAAGGAGCAGATTGGTCTCTAGTAGCTGTAAGGATGCGGTCCCTAGTGCGAAAGTAGTGCATGCGGACGATTATGTCTCGTGGAGGTTGTCCACTGGTGGGCCCTGTGAGCTCGGTCCATAAGACAGTCCGCATCGGAGAAATCCGGCAGAAAAAGGCTTTTCAGGAAAGCCTGCAGTTCTGTCGACAGGATGTCTTCGGCAATGTTTCTTATACGAATATTATTACGACGAGAGTGGTTTTCTGAATCCTCTTGTTTCTCTTTTAAAGCCTTAATCTCGTCGTGAAGAAGTGAGAGTTCTTTGTCAAGCCCGGTTTGGGAGCAACAGAGATCATCAGTTTTGGATTCTAAAGCACCTGTCCTGTTGTCAAGTGAATTCAGTTCAGTTTTAAATTCAGTAACAACTTTAGAGAGTTCCTGTTGAAACTCCAGTTTGATGTCTTCAAACCGATTGGCCATCACTGCATGGATCTGAAGATCCAGCTCAACTTCCGGGGATAGTGAGGAAGCCGACATCTCTTGGCGGGCTGAATGAGGAGGGGAAGCAATGGACTTTGAACCAGAAAAGGTAGCCGAGGTCCCTAAGGTCACCTTCTTTGGTTTGTTAGACATGATGGAGGTAAATAACAGAATCAGGCAGGCAGCGTGATGAGACTGAGTGAGCAACAGGAGGTAAGGGCTGGAGGGAGGGAAGGTAGGAGACCACACACTGATCAAGGTACGTATGAGAAGGGTCCGCCGATGTCGGGGCAAGAAGAGCAAGATCACATTATCATCAATACCCCCTGACCAACATTGTTGTGTGACAGGATCATTTAGCTTATGAGTCACTTTTACCTTTGCAGTCTGGCTGGGCCGAAATGCAAAATGTAGGCTTAACTTCATGTGTCAAACTCCCATTATCCCATAGCTTGCAAGCAGGGCCTTCTCACCTCTTTGCCTGTTTTACCCAGTTTGTTTATTAGTTTACTATGTTTGTCCCCAATTGTAAAGCACTACGGAATATGTTGGCGATAAATAAATGATGATGATGGTCATTGCAGGTATGGCAGCCTGCAGACAGAGATTGGAGTTTGTAGTGTGAAGTTCAAAAGATAGTTCAGTCTAGATGTCTCAGTTGTAGCAGTATAGCAAGGCAAATAGTGCAGTGTCCAAAGCGCCCACAAGATGGCATTGGTGCTGGCCGGATCAAGTCCAGGGACTGCAGATATGAATCAAATCAGATGTGGAGGATTATACCAATAGGGAGCTAAGGCATTGTATCAAAGCACATAGATTTGGAATAGGGCACCTTGCCCAAAGATAGTAGGTAGTAATGTGATTAAAGATGCTTTTAGGACGACTTAGTCCAGTGCACTAACCTGGCTGCAGAGGATATGGCCGCCGTTATAGTGCTCTCCAGTCGGGTCAGAGGGGGGCTCAGCTTCCAGGACACTGCGCTTCTATGTGCAGGCAGTGTTTATAGGAGGTTCCAGCGGGTGTCCTTAAGAGGATTGTGCAGGAGACTTCGGACCAAGTATACGGTGCAGCAGCTGTAAGTGCTGGGAGAATGGCGGTCGGGGGACTTCCAGTCAGGTGGAAGGGAGAAGTCTGCGCTCCAAGAGATCTGGTGAGCCAGACCAAGAAGTCAGCCGGGGCAACAGGAGCAGGTAGGAACCTAGGTAGGCAGCCGGACGTCCTGATGACGTATGCAGGGACAGACCGTTCTCACCCAATCGTCGCTGCAGCTGGTTCCAAAGTAAGAGAGACCAGGCACCGTGTAGTGGTTACCGGTAGTTGACGGGCAACAGGAGCCGGGAGGAGGGGCGAGTGGAGGCTGGTTGTGAGGATCTGAGCACGGAGCTCACCAGACCCTGGGTCCACACGCAGGTAGGCCCAGACCCCCATTTAGCATTGCAGGGCAGCCACAAAATCATAGTTCACTCCCAAAGAAATGGGAAGGAAGGACCCCAGTGAAAACTGAAGTTGAGAGCCGCGGAGAAGGCGAAAAGGCACCGATGACAGAAAATATATCTATCTCAGTTGATGCCAGTATGGCTGTCTGCTCCAATGCCATCTTTAAGGAGCAAGACCACTGATTTGTTCTCTTTAATTCGAGCCTCTGCTTCTGCTCAATTATGTTCGTCTCCATATTTAAAATAAAGTTTTCTCCTCCTTGAGTAACTCTAGATTTCCTCTAATTGAATTTATTTCTGAAACTTGAAGACACCAAGGAACACTTCTTGTCCTTTTTGTAACCTTGAGAGGGTCTGTTTCAATCTCTTTATCTCTGCATTTCCCTCTTATATGCACTCAGCATGAGTCTACAATAATAATGATTTTACAACACTTTGTTCACAAACTTTTACGGCCAGATGATCTTTCTCTAATTCACACTCAAGTCTTGCTTGTAAGGATTCAAAGGGGTATATTTACTAAACTGCTTTGAAAAAGTGGAGATGTTGCCTATAGCAAACAATCAGATTCAAGCTTTCATTTATTTAGTGCATGCTACACAATGATAGCTAGAATCTGATTGGTTGCTATAAGAAACATCTCCACTTTTCAAACCCGCAGTTTAGTAAATATGCCCCAAGAAGTCTTTCTTTTTAACATCAGAGTGTGATGGGCCACTTTCTCGCATGTGCTCTCTGTTTTACTCTGATTTTGCTTTATACATTCTGTTCATGCCAACATTTCTTGCTGAACTACCACAAGCTATCTTTCTCTTGAAGACTCTGCAAAACACTCTCTTTAAGAGATTTAAGTTTCTGTTCTATTTCTTCCAGGAACTTTTAAAGTCTATTTTTCAATTTCTCAATGTTTCCTTTTCTGACATTTCTAAGGAAAACAGATCACTATGTAGTATTGCATTCATGTAGATGGAAGTCACAGCTTGCAGACTATGCTGGGAGTTGTAGTACCACAACAGCTGGCCTAATAAAACAAGCGCCAAATGGTGCAATTTCTGCAACGGCTTTTCCAACTGAAAGTACCAATATGCACAACCAGCCACATGCCCGTCCACTGAATCTTCTCTATACTAATAGAACAGTCTTAAGACAACCTGTGACCCAGTCCTAGCAAGTTCTACCAGATGCATGCCCGTGTCAAATGAATCTTCTCTATGCCATAGAGCAGCCTTTGGTGCTCCAGCTGTTGTAGAACTACAAGTCCCACCATGAAGGCTAGTATGGAACTTGTAGTTCCACAACAGCTGGATCCAGAGAGTTACAGATCCCCTCATTTTGGTACAAGGTGAAAACGCTTATGAATATCTTTGTAAATATAGTATATTTATGTGTCATGCGTGGCTGCAACTGGACAATATTCCTTTTGCTTAGACATGATTATTCCAGCACTTCGGACCCGTCGTCTTCACCACACTAAACAATCCCTTGTGCTTTCTCCTGTTACGCAATCACCCTCCGCCATTTCCGTACAACTATGGTCCTTGCGTAACGTCACCACACGTTTTACGAAACCGCGCCTGCGCACTGACTACCTTGAAGCCGCTGCCATCTCCACCACATCACATAGGGCCGGTACCGGAAGTGTACGCACTGGTCGCTAAAACGGTGTTCTGTGATGGACGATAAGAAAGAGCCGCGGAAATATGAATGTAAATTGTGCAATTTGACCGTTCTCTGCATCACAGACCTGAACCGGCACATCATGGGGCATAAACACAAAACATGTCTGAAAAAATCTTACCCTGAAATGATCCCATCCTTAAAGAGCTTACAGCACTTCCTGGATACATATGCAAAGGATGCGCCCTTGCTTGGCTTGGAGTACATTGTGGAAGTCCAGGTGGGCAACTACAAGTACAAGTGTGAGCTCTGTGGTTGTTTAGAAAATGACCGGATATTTATAGTCGACCATATAATTGGGTCGGCTCATATGACAAATTATCTGAGGAGACACCATCCTGAAGTGGCAGATTACGTAAAGCAGCGTCAAAACAAACTTGAAAGGAAAGACGCATTTTATTCGTCTGCATTACAGATTCAATCTATGTACGGGAGAAAAAAAATTCAAGAAACTAAAACTGAGAACGAGGAAAATGACACTTCGGTTTCCAGTGGCATTGATTTAAGCGGAGAACCTTCCTCTTCCCAAGAAAAAAAACCGGAGGCGCCTTTGGAGTGCCCAAATAGCAAGCACCCAAAAAGCAAGCACCTAAAAAGCATGCACCTAAAAAGCATGCACCTAAAAAGCATGCACCCCCGAAGAAGGAAATATTCTGAAAGGAAATATGTGCAAAGGGAAAAAGCACTGACATTTAAAAGCAATGATGCCTTCTTGCAATACTTGAGAGGTTTTGTGATAGAAAATGATGAGGATGCCATATTTCTTAAAAACATGATTTACAACTGTGGTAATGCGCTGACGACGTTTCAGGAAGAGCAAAGAAGTGAGCTGATGATGCTTCAGCGAGAGCAAGCAAAAGCGCAGGGTTCCTCTCTTGCATTTAGACGGCACTGATCAGCACTGTGAAGGTCATTGTCTAGAGACTCTACACAAAACAGATTCTCCTTTGTCACAATGTGCAGCCAGCTTGTACGAAGACGGCTAAGCCACCTGAATCAGACGTCATTAAAAAATGTGATGCCACAGAGATCTGCAGCCGTGTTCATATATAGAAGCATCAGAGGGCCTCAGCGGTTTTCAGAAAATTGCGGCTATAAATCCTGCTTTTAAAGCAGTTGATCTACCAACTATGATCACATATCCACAGAAAACTGGAAAACTAAAAGAACCATGATGCTCTAAAATGATATAACTTCAAATACACTTCACTGTTATTTCAGAAGTAGTTATTTTTACATGTGGGTTCATTAACTAATTTTTTCCCCTAAATTTATTCCTACAGCGAGATCCAAGATGCTGTTTTTCATTCTAGATTTTTTTGTATAATACTTTAGGCTTTACAATGATTAAGTGGTTAACAGTCCGCGTTTCACAATACCGAGTGTGTAAAAATAAGTTAATGCAACTGATCTTTGGTCCTCTAGTTAATGGTTGTGCTGAGACTTCTAGTTCCACAACAGCTTGAGAGCTGCCCATGCGCGACATGGCATCTATTGAAATGAAAACCTGTTGTCTTTTTCTTATTCCATGGTTTGGCTTCACTTGCAGAAATCTCTAAATGTGCTACTGCAAAATACTTATTTGGAAATTATAAAGTTTGTACCTAATTGTGCACATTCATGAAAACTATGACGTTGCCCATAGAAACCAATCACGTTTTAGCTGTCATATTTTTAGTGTAGTTTGTAAATTATAATTCTGATTGTTATGGGCAGCACCTTAGCTTTCATCAGTGTTCCTCATTGTGTTAGTTTGAACGTTTTCTTCTCTTATTAGAACAATAGAATGCAGACAAGAAAATAATTTTAATAGATGGGTGTATTGGAAAACGCACAAATGAACAAATAAAAATCACTTCCTCTCGCAGGGATAGAGATCCTTTTGGTGTTTTACCTTTTTTACTTGCCTGCAAGAGAACAATTCTTTGATTGCTTATCAAAATAGTAATGGATATGACAGTATATTAAGGCATGTCTTATTGATTTACTGTTCACTATTTTAACATGCATTTAAGCTACGTTCACACTCCAATGTGAGTACATAAACTAAGGCTGGGTACACACTACAGGTTTTTCAGACAATTATTTGGCATGTACTCATAATCACAATATCCATAGAGTTTACAGAGTCATGATCTTTACAGCCGACGGTTATGACCGTTGAAGAGCACAGATCTAAGGGGGGAAATCTTTTTAAACATGTATAGTGTGTGTGCATGAATCAGCATGCTGATCAGGACTTTTTTTTTTTCCAGTAAAATCTTGTAGATACCACATTGGTCGGAAAATTCTATAGTGTGTACCCAGCCTAAGGAAGCTAAAACTTTAATCCCTGATATCACATTTACAAAATAAATGTTTCTAATCATAACTCGGGTTCCTTGATTTGTTTCAAGATCAGGTTAATAACTTTGGAGACCAGATGATAAATTCACATTTTAAGTACAAACATTTATTTTGTGAATTTGCAATTGCAATGTCTTTGTGATTTGTCTCTGAGATGATCATTTGAAATGTGTCTATGTTCCGTTCATGAGGCTTTCTATTTCTAGGTGCCAGTGTTGGTCATACTGCATATATCTATTTATCCATAGTAGAATTTCCTTTATCTTATTAATAATTCTATATGAGAGAGTGGTATGCTTGGTAAACAAGTTTGTCAGCTGCTACAGGCTGCTTTTTTCTATTCAGAAAACTTCATTCATCCCATTGGCCGAATTTAATCAGATGAAAGACAAAAGTGCTTTGTTATGAGTATTCTGTTGGTGTAAGCTAACTGCTTTCTTTTTCTAAAGTACTATAAATATTGTACTTAAAACTAGTTTTATATAATTACATTATTATGGGGAGTATAACACAATTTCGTATTGGTCAGTTATATGGGGTGGGTTACGCGTTGCCGATGCTGGTAAATCCGATGCTGAGGATACCTACAAAAGAAAACAGATTTGAGAAGACAATGACAAGAATATACACAGACTTACCTGATCAGCGACTGTCCACATATCCGATCGTAGCAGATCACTGAGAGCAGCTTCTTCCGAATGCACAGGTGTCCGGCAGGAGTGCCTGATGTCAGTGCGCCCTCAATTTTTATTTAAATCGGCAATGTCGGGACCAAGTCAGGTTAACTATTAAGAGAGGGATCCCGACATTGCCGTTTTAAATAAAAATTCCTTGAGGGCGCACTGACGTCAGGCACTACTGCCGGACACCTGTGCATTCGGAAGAAGTTCCTGTCAGTGTAAAGCTAGGATCGGATATCTGGACAGTCGCTGATCAGGTAAGTCTGTGTATATTCTTGTCATTGTCTTCTCAAATCGGTTTTCTTTTGTAGTTATCCTCAGCATCGGACTTGCCACCTTCGGTGAAGAGACTACCACTGGTTATATGTTCTAACCTAATGAATATATATTAATTGTTACAACTGATTGCACAGGTGATGTTACCATGGTTTCTAGCTATAAATAAGTGGAACAGGTCAGCTATACCTTCACATCCTCTGAAGAAATGGCCCATAGCGCGATGAAATGCGTAAGGGAAATTTTGATCTTGATATTTTTGCACTGGATTTGAGCCTAAACTGACCACTTACAGGACGTAACACGGCAGCCTCTGTCAAGAAAAGAGCGATAATCCACTTTTTTTTGTCCATGAACATCCCTTTTATGTTGGAGACATAAAAGGAATGGGATCGCTTTGTAATTATCACCATGATCCCTTTACAAGGCTGGATAACCATCTCACCCAGACGAATATTAGAGACATGAACTGCTGAAGGAACTTGCAATTGAATTTTGTCTGTGGCGAACTTCTGCTCTCCGTCATTGGGTTGAATATATGTTCACAGCAATTATGATTTCACTGTCTCCTAATTGATTTTTTTAGGCCATATGAGTAATGGCGATGCGCTTTTAATAATAATAATATTTTTGCCATCTGTGCTGTTAAGTAAGTCATTTGATGAAATTTAGGGGGGTATTCAATTGTCAAGGAGTTAGTTTTTTTTTTTTACCATGTTAAGTCATTTTAACGCTGTTTTTTATAATTTTCGAGCGGGTTAACTTTACTCACAATTCAATTCCATTTTTAACGCTACGTTTTTTTTCATGAAACGGTCCTCTCGCGCTCCAGGTGAAGGTCTATTGAAAGTACAGGGTGCGCGAGAGGCAGCCGCGTTAAAAGCTATTCAATTGTTTTTTAACGCGGCGCGTTAAACAGGCAAATATACTGTTTTATCTCGCACCTCCTTTGGGTGTGTTAAAAATAAAAAACCTCTGTGAAGTATTTGAAATCATGTAAAAATGTAGAAAAAAAAGTTAAACTTATGTTTATCACTAATGTCTAACTTGTGTAAGTTGATTTTCTTGTGAAAAAATAATGAAATAAAAAGAAAAAAAAAAATCACTAATTAATTATATTTCTGTATGTTTTTGGTCAAATGTGAATGTAGTAATGTGTTTTGACATAGATGATTGTATGGTAAAAAAAATAGTTCAATTAAAAAATATGGTAAAGAAAGTACTGTAATGTAGATATTATCAATGTGTAATGCAATCTAATGTATGGAAATGTATGCAAAACCTTTATTTTGTGTTATACATGACCGCGTTAAAACTCCACTCCCCTAAAATCTCATAAACACAATGTTTAACGCGCGGGGGCAGCGCTCCCTCTTTTTCAATTGAATTGCACAAGTTTTCCCGCTGCGCTAACTCAAAACGGTCGCTATTGCCGTCAAAAACCCGCGGGAGTTTTTATTTTTATTTTACGCGGCGGGGGAAAAAAAACTTGCTAACAATTGAATACCCCCTAAAACTGTCAAATATTAGCCAGTGATTTTATATCAGCTCATTATTAAATGTTTTTATTTAGGTGTATTTTTATTTTAGTATATCCACAGGTTATATGTCTATATATTGTTCAGACCTGCTGCGGCCTTTCCTTGTCTTAGTCTCTGCTGGAAAAACATACAAGATCTGCGCAAAGTAAAGGTTTAAGTAAAACGGGAGACTGCTGCTGCTGCTGCTGCAAAGCCTCTTTGGAATAAAGTTTTTTTTCTCCACCTGCTTTTGATTATTCTCATGCTTACAGTGGTCAGGACATGTTGGGGGGTGTAGTGTCCTATGTCTATATAGAGTGTAATAGAATTGTATTATGATCATGTCCAGTGGTCGGATCATGTTGGGGGTGTAGTGTCCTATGTCTATATAGAGTGTAATAGAATTGTATTATGATCATGTCCAGTGGTCGGATCATGTTGGGGGTGTAGTGTCCTATGTCTCTATAGAGTGTAATAGAATTGTATTATGATCATGTCCAGTGGTCAGGTCATGTTGGGGGTGTAGTGTCCTATGTCTATATAGAGTGTAATAGAATTGTATTATGATCATGTCCAGTGGTCGGATCATGTTGGGGGTGTAGTGTCCTATGTCTCTATAGAGTGTAATAGAATTGTATTATGATCATGTCCAGTGGTCAGGTCATGTTGGGGGTGTAGTGTCCTATGTCTGTATAGAGTGTAATAGAATTGTATTATGATCATGTCCAGTAGTCAGGTCATGTTGGAGGTGTAGTGTCCTATGTCTGTATAGAGTGTAATAGAATTGTATTATGATCATGTCCAGTGTTCAGGTCATGTTGGTGGTGTAATAGATTTGTAATATGATGATGTCCAGTGGTCAGGTCATGTTGGTGGTGTAGTGTCCTATGTATGTATAGAGTGTAATAGAATTGTATTATGATCATGTCCAGTGGTCAGGTCATGTTGGAGGTGTAGTGTCCTATGTCTCTATAGAGTGTAATAGAATTGTATTATGATCATGTCCAGTGGTCAGGTCATGTTGGAGGTGTAGTGTCCTATGTCTCTATAGAGTGTAATAGATTTGTATTATGATGATGTCCAGTGGTCAGATCATGTTGGGGGTGTAGTGTCCTATGTCTGTATAGAGTGTAATAGAATTTTATTATGATCATGTCCAGTGGTCAGATCATGTTGGGGATGTAGTGTCCTATGTCTGTATAGAGTGTAATAGATTTGTATTATGATCATGTCCAGTAGTCAGGCCATGTTGGAGGTGTAGTGTCCTATGTCTGTATACAGTGTAATAGAATTGTATTATGATCATGTCCAGTGGTCAGGTCATGTTGGGGGTGTAGTGTCCTATGTCTGTATAGAGTGTAATAGAATTGTATTATAATCATGTCCAGTGGTCAGGTCATGTTAGGAGTGTAGTGTCCTATGTCTGTATAGAGTGTAATAGAATTGTATTATGATCATGTCCAGTGGTCAGGTCATGTTGGTGTTTCCTACCAGACTAATTTAGCCACTACCGTAATCCATCCTTCTAATTAGATTGACCACCACCACCAAGATAAACTGGAAACTACATACTCATCCAACCTCATGGAGTTCGCTCACATCCATCATCTTCAGACCACAGATCCTATATAATACAAGGTCTGCCCACTACAAACAGCGTTTCATGGCCACCAACAGATCAGTACAATAACTTTATTGACATAAGTTTAAGGTGAACACACCCGCTGCCTCCTCATTTATAGGTTGCTTATGTTGAGGGTGGTGGCCCTTGTCTTTGTGATGAACCCATTGATGGAACCGTGGAACAAATATATTAATTTGTTAATTAATTGTTAGTTTCACGCTGTGAAGTAAAACCATGTTGTACACATGGCATGTTCTACTGATTATGTTACAGTCTGTGTGCATCGATTTGAACACATTTATCAAGCTGTATTGTATAAAAAAATAAATGAACAAAATGTTTTGGTACATTGATAGCTATACCCTGCCAGCCTGTACCTGTGTCAGCGGCCAGTTACTGTCATGTACATTAATGTCCCTTATGATGTACAATGGCAGAATTTGTCTCTGCTCCTCCTCCTATATGGTGTAAACCCATTATCAGAGGTATCCCACCACCTATGGCTACAGCTTCCTTGGTTCCTCGCCCAATTTTTCCTTAAGGTGACGATTAATGTCTGAAAATCTTTTTCTGCAGTGGGACGCAGTCCTCTTTAAGGGACCGACTGCATTAACAACACTAGACACCTGCCCATAACGGTCTTTTACGGCTTGGCGCCCAGTCTCTGCTTGTAACATGTCTACCCTTATCAGCCCCTACCTCCTCTGCCCTAATTGTCTATCTTCCTCCTTCACACTCTCATCTATCTCTCCATATGGCCCTGTCCTCACTAACACATAAGTCATCCCCTTATATACTCTGTGCTTCAGGGGGATCCTGCTCCTTCCACTATATAACTCTCAGTCTGTGGTTTTCTGCTGCCTCCATTCCCTCCTCACATCATGTGACTGCCCCTGTCAAATGCAGCCTTGTCCTCACTAACACATCACTCATCTACTGATATACTCTGTGCTGCTGGGAGACCCTGCTCCTTCCACTATATAACTCTCAGTCTGTGGCTTCCAGCTGCCTCCATTCCCCTCATCACATCATGTCACTGCCCCTGTCACATGGAGCCCTGTCCTCACTAACACATCACTCATCTACTGATATACTCTGTGCTGCTGGGAGACCCTGCTCCTTCTACTATATAACTCTGACTGTGGTTTCCTGCTGCCTCCATCCTGTGGTGGCTGTGAAGAGGGCGTGGCCAACATGGGGTGTGGCTGCGCCTTTTTAGACATGACATATGTATTAAAATGGTGTTGCTCTCACCTACCTGTTATTACAGCTTTCACAACCTGGTACTGGATTCTTAAGCCTGATTCATTAAGGATCTAAACTTGAGAAACTTCTTATTTCAGTATCCTGGACAAAACCGTGTTACAATGCAAGAGGTGCAAATTAGTATTCTGTTTTGCACATAAGTTAAATACTGACTGTTTTTTCATGTAGCGCACAAATACTTGATAGTTTATTTTTACATTAAAATTTAAAGTTGATATTTGTGTGCTACATGAAAAAACAGTCAGTATTTAACAGAATACTAATTTGCACCCCTTGCATTGTAACATGGTTTTGTCCAGGAGACTGAAATAAGAAGTTTCTCAAGTTTAGATCCTTAATGAATCAGGCCCCTTGTATGGATCCTGGAATGTTGGGACCTGTTTGAAAAATGTATAGATACATGAAATATGGAAAGCAGAGCAATAAGTGACCACAGAAAATATAGAGATTAAGAGAGCACATTTGTAACTTGCCACGCAATACAGAGAGCACCTTTATGACGGCCGTGCAATACAGAGGGCACCCATGTGACTGTCACACAATACAGGGGGCACCCTTGTGACCACCACACAATCTAGAAGCACCCTTTGACCGCCACACAATACAGAGAGCACCCTTGTGACCGCTACACAATACAGAGTGCACCCTTGTGACCGCCACACAATACAGAGAGCAACCTTGTGACCGCTACACAATACAGAGTGCACCCTTGTGACCGCCACACAATACAGAGAGCAACCTTGTTACCAGCAACTCAAGTTCTTAAAACCAGATACAGATAAAATTGCGGCAATAGATCATGAGATCACATGAAAAAAATAATTTGGCATGTTGCAGGTATATTGCTTTTGTAAAGAAAGTCTCAGACATTCAACAGGGGTTCTAGCAGAATAAGGCATTGGAAGGTTTGTTTTTTTGGCATTTTTGTCATTGTATGTATGTATGTATATATATATATATGTATATGTGTGTGTATATATATAATATATATATATATATATATATGTGTATATATATAAGTATGTATGTATATGTGTGTGTGTATATATATAAGTATGTATGTATATGTGTGTGTGTGTATATGTGTGTGTATATGTGTGTGTATATATGTATGTATATGTGTGTGTATATATGTATGTATATGTGTGTGTATATATATAAATGTATGTATATGTGTGTGTATATATATATAAATGTATATGTATGTATATGTGTGTATATATATATATATATATATATATATATATATATAGCCCCGGGTAATTAGTACTCGCCCCCATCTCGGTGCCCCTACTAACTTCAAACGTCTTTTAACACATTTAAATCTCTTCTCAAACCTCCCACCCCGAACCCTCCAACTACCATCAGTACCCAGGATCTTGCTTCAAGGATAGGATTGATAAGATCCGATTAGAGATGGCATCATCTCCCTCAACAAGCAATCAGCTCAATACCTTCCCAGAATCCTCTGACCTCTCTTCATTTGACCCCATAAATGAAGATTAAGTATCTACTCTCCTCTCATCTTCCTACTCTACCTCCTCTCCTCTTAATCCTATACCCTCAAAAATTGGTAGATCCCTGTCTCCTTTGCTCGTTCCACCTCTAATTAAAATCTGTAATCTCTCTCTCTCACTCTCTACTGGTATCTTCCCGTCATTATACAAGCATTCAGTGGTTACTCATCTGAAGAAAAAAAAATTCTGACCCAAACTCTCAAATTACCGTCCCATGCCCCTCCAAGCTTCTAGAGACTTGCCTACACAAGCCTCCTTTCCGTAAACAACCTGTTGGATCTTTTAGTCTGGCTTTCGTTCTCAACACTCCAGAGATTGCGTTTACTAAGGTTGTCAATGATTTGATCACTGCTAAAACTAAAGGCAATTACGCTCTTCTAATTCTCCTGGATCTCTCTGCTGCACTTGACACTGTTGACCACTCTCTCCTCATACAAACGCTACAATCCCTAAGTCTTCAAGACACTGTCCTATCCTGGTTCTCATCCCACCTATCTAATCGCTCTTTCAGTGTTCAGAGTACCACAAGGCTCAGTCTTAGGTCCTCTGCTATTTTCTATCTATACCAATTCTCTAAAACTAATAAGCTCATTTAGATTTCAGTATCATCTCTACGTGAATGATACCCAAATTTATCTATCCTGTCCTGATATCTCGCCATCTGTGTTGTCCCGCGTTACTGACTGTCTTTCTATCATTTCATCTTGGATATCCTCTCGCCAGCTCAAACTCAATCTTTAAAAAACAGAGTTAATAATATTCCCACCCGCCAACAGAAGTTGCCTACCTGACATTTCTGTTGACAACATGACCTTAAATCCCACCCCGCACATTCGCTGCCTAGGTGTGATCCTTTACTCACAACTATTCTTCCCCACATCGACTCTATATTTAAATCATGTTGCATACATCTAAAAACATTTCCAGAATAAGCACATATTTTACACAAGACACTGCAAAAACTCCAATTCATGCGCTCATCATCTTCCACATTGACTGTTGCAATTCCCTTCTTACTGGTCTTCCCCAAAATAGACTCTCACCCTACAATCTATTTTGCATGCAGCAGCTAGATTGATTTTGCAAATCGTGCTTCCTCTGCTGAGCCAGTCTGTCAGTCTCTACATTGGTAGCCTGTTTATTACCAAATCCAATATAAAATAGTTCTACAAACCTAAAAGGCCATCAACAAACTGCACCAACATGCATCTCCTCACTTGTCTCAAAATATCTCCCAACTAGACACCTCCGTTCTGTACAAGATCTGCGTCTCTCTTCCACTCTCATCACTTCCTCCCATTCTCGGTTACAGGACTTTTTCAGGTTGCACCAACTCTATAGAATTGTTTGCCTCCCTCAATAAGGTTTTCCTCTGGTCTACAAACCTTCAAGTACTCTCTGAAAACCCATCACTTCAGGCAAGTAGACCACCCTCTTAACCTCCATAGGGTACCTGATTAGCACACTTTACACAGTACACATAAGACTGCAACCCTCTGCCACTGACCATCATTGCTGTGTGACTGGATCATATAGCATACCAAATATTTTTTCCTTTGCAATCTGGCTGGACCAAAATGCAATATGTAGACTTAACCTACTGTATCAAACTCCCATTGTCCCATAGATTGTAAGCTTGCGAGCAGGGCCTTCTCACCTTTTTGTCTGCATTACCCAGTATTGTCTCTTACTTTGTTTGTCCCCAATTGTAAAGCGCTATGGAATTTGCTGGCACTATTGTCAAAGTCAAATAATTGGATATTGTCATTTCAAATTAATATCTATCAATCTGATTGTCTATGTCTGAAATTATGTGAATAGCATGCTACGGTGTGGAGGAGCGTAATTAACCACAACACGTGCGAACACTTATACACACTTATACACACTTATACACGAACACATACACTTGTAATTAGTTCATATTAAAAATAGTTTCAACACATAGTTATTTGTAAAGAAATGTAGCAGAGTTTATAATTGTCAGCAGTCGCAGCAGCCGCGGGCACTGCCGTGACTCTCTATGCCCAGCTCATGGCGTCCCGGTCATCTCCAGGAAAAAAATCGCATTGTGATTTGGAACCACACTATTTGAATTGGACAATATTCATTGGATAGCGACTAGACGTACATAACACTAATATATATTGTGGCAAGAGCCCGCTACTGCTGAAGCACACGCGAACAACTTCTTCCTTTTTATGTAGTTTTATTGTCAGGATGGTAAATGTTTTCCCACCGTACAGATTTCACAGCAATACTTGGAGACCCTAAACGCTAGCTAGACATAGCTCAGCTCTCTCAAGACCAGCCAGCTTACCCAGCGTTGATCTCAGTGCACAAATGATATAAACAAGCTTTTATACCTGATACTCCTCCCCCAGCCTTAGCTTGATGGACAGGTGACACACCCACCTTCTCTTTAAAAGGAAACGCCCATTACTGGCTCTGTAATTCAAACAGACACACCCTGTCTGCTGAGAGGAAGGATTTCAAGTCATGTAAGTTAAACCAAATTTAAACTATTGCTTTTCATACATAGGTCTTTACATTCAATCTAGGTGCATTACTGCACAAATGTTTTACTCTACTGCCCTGCTTTCTCTGCATATTGCCAGCTAAATGCCTCCGTTTGTTACAATATATAATGTTAATGATGATAATAGGGCACAGATATCACAGAAAAACATAGCTCCTTACCAGTCTAGTATTCTCCTAATGTCCTAATATTGTTCTATGAAAATCTCTACAAACAAGAAACACTAAAGCAAACTAGTAGCAAAAAGGAAAAATTTGAGGATAAATTTCCACTGCCACAAATGTCTTCTCCCACACATCCTGTTACCGAAGAGAATCCTGGTCTATATTCTAATGTACCTATACAATTGTCATTATTTTCTTGTCTATAGTTTATTATTCCAATAATAGAAAAATATTAAAACTTACACAATGGGGGGCACTTATGAAAACTAAGGTGCTGTCCCTAACAGACTTTTAAATTTTACAAACCGCACTACGGACACCAACACAGACTGCTCACAACGAGGCTTATAACCATCCACTCCTGGAGCCTCCACTCTTCCGACGACCTCCACAAACTGGCTCCTCAACCCACGACCGGACCTGCCTCCCCACAACTGGACCTGCCTCCCCACAACTGGTGCTCATCTCTGAACTTGCAAAGCCTCCCTCTTCGTGTAGGTTGCCACTACAGCCTCCTCACAACAGTGAGTGGGCCCAACCTCCACTGGAGCCTACCTCACACCGATCATATCCCTGCCAGTCCCACGCCACAGACCTCTGGTGTCCCTTCAACCCCTATGCTGGACTACTAATCTGCCCTGATTTGTGATGCCACTCTCCATTATGCAGGTACTCAACCCACCGTGGTAACTGGTCGGGTTTTAAAAGAGGGAACTGAGCCATCGAGTCGAGGTTCTCTACCTTATAATTCAGATATATACTAGTAGGTTAATTGGCTGCTATTAAATTGACCTTAGACCCCCCCCCTCCCTCAGTGTGTGTATGTCAGGGAATTTAGACTGTAAGCTCCAATGGGGCAGGGACTGATGTTAGCGAGTTCTCTGTACAGCACTGCGGAATAAGTGGCACTATATAAATTGATGATGATGATGATGACAGGCTGACTAGGAGTTACAGCTCCTGTTGGATGGGACATTATCAGCTCAATCATCTCCTGCTGCTGCGACCATTCTGAAGATCTGATTGACTATAACATGTTTTATCCCCACAGAGTAGGAGTAATCACTGCGTGCTTGTCTAATAATAGGAAGATAGCAGTAGAGAGAGAGATTACAGATTTTAATTAGAGTAATGAGCACAGGGGACAGGAATCTACCAATTTGTGAGGGTATAGGATCAAGAGGACATGAGGTAGAGTGGGAAGATAAGAGAGTAGATACATATCATCATCATCATCATTTATTTATATAGCGCCAGCAAATTCCGTAGCGCTTTACAATTGGGAACAAACATTAATAAAACAATACTGGCTAATACATACAGACAGAGAGGTAAGACATCTTCATTTATCCCCACTCCCTTCAAAACTGAGGACATCCAAGACAAGCAGCAGATGATTATTGAATACAAGAAGCTGCTCGGACCACAGACAAACGCAGAAGTACTAAACAGTGTGAGAAAAGCTGTATTTATATCTGATAGCACATAAATGTTCAAAAAGAAAAACCAGTTAGACTAGATGGTAAATCTAGTAACTACTTTTCTTACAAATTTGCCAAAGTTATAATTGTACATTTTGTAGTATTATCAAACCAAGGCACCATAACCTGCATGTCCTTTTCAGAGTGAGTCACTCTGTATTTTTCAAGAACTTAATACCTATAATAGAATGATATTTATTGGTCCATAGATGCTTTATTTTATTGCGATACTCTAAGGTTGAGGTGTCCAAACTCAGTCCACAAGAGCTATCAGCAGTTCATGTTTTCAGGATTTCTGTAATCATGCACAGGCAAAATAAATTTGGCTGGGTCATTAATTATCCCACCTGTTTCTGCAGACAGAAATTCTGAAAAAATGACCTGTTGGTAACTCTGGAGGATTGGGTCTGAGCACTTCTACTCTAAGGAAAAAAGATGCACAAATGTATAAATCCACTGTTCATGTTTTATTGTGTACAACAGAGATTAAACAGAAAAGAGGACTTATTCTCTTTCAGGTATATGCAGCAGGAAACCACTGTGGTTGTTAAACAGACAGACTGCATCTGCAAACTTTCTACTGGTCTATTTTCTATTGTACCCATAAAATTTTAATTATGTTCTTGTCTTTTAATAATGTTCTTGTTGTTTTAATAAAAAAAAAAAGTTAAACTAACTCACTTATGAAAACTAAGGTGCTGTTCATAACAATCAGACTTTTACCTTACATTTTACAAACCGCCCTACAAATATGACTTGTTTCTATGGGCACCACCACAGTCTTCCTGTGTAATAATTTTCAGAAATGTGCCCATTATAAACACAAAATATTTATCATTTCTAAATAATTATTTTGCAGCTGGACATTTGGAGATTTTTGCCAACTGAAGCCAAATGTTGAAAAAAATGACAGTATAGAGCACGGGCAGCTCTCCAGCTGTTGGGGAACTAGAAGTCCCAGCATAACAGGCCAACCAGAGGAGATTAAAAAAAAAAGCAGACATGTTGCATTAGATTCTCTTACCTACTACACACAGTATTATAAAAAGCCGACTGTAAATACATCATAAATTTGCATAATACAAAAAAAAAACATAACCTGAAAATATAGCATCTTGAATCTCCCAGCTGTGATACATTAAGGTTAAAAAACAAAAGTTTTAGCTAATGAAATGTAATAGTACTTCTGAAATAATAAAGAACATTTATAGAGCTATATCATTTTAGTCTTTCAGGTTCCTGTATTTAATCAGATTTAGGATATCAATTCCTTTAAAAGACAGGATATGTAGGAGCGATTTTCACCATTCATATTTTAGATGCTGCTGCAGATCTCTGTGGCATCGCGTTTGTCAACCACGTCCCGTTCAGGGACTGCGCCGAGCTGGCCGCATTTGGTGACAGAGGAGAAGCTGTTTGATATAGTGTCCAGGCCGTGTTGATCAGTCCCTTCTGTATTTGCTAAAGCCGGGTGACTCCTGGAGAGGGATCCCTGGGACCCCTCCTCATTTACCAGCTCTTCCCGAAACTTCATCAGCGCTGTAATACAATTTTGAGCGATTTCTCTAACAAACGAGGCATCCTCATCATTGTGTATCTCAAAGTTTCTCAAGTAATCCATAAAACCATCATTGTTTCTCAATGGCTGAATTATCTTGTTTTGATTGTCTTCCATTTCGGTGGCCTGATGTTCTGAAGATGTCTCCGATTGGGTTTCTTGGGGGGGGCAAGGCTCGGTGCGTGAGTTAAGGCGCTTGGTGCTTATCGTTTCTTGAGACTGAGCTTCCCGCTTCTTGAGATTGAGCTTGGCTTCTTTGGACACGCTTATGTCAACATGTCCTTGAAGTCTTTTGGGCCCATGCTGACGGTGAACGAGGATGGCCGCTGAACGCAACGCTCTCTTGCGATTATTATCTCTGAGCTGGTTGATGTATTCTGAATGTTCAGGATGGTGTCTGTCCAGATAATTTTTCGTGTGAAGTGGCCCAATGATATGGGAGAGCACATGCTTTCTGTTAGTTCGTATGTCACAGAGCTCACAATGGAATGAGATGTTTCCCCACTGGGTTTCCACAATGTACTGCAAGCCCAGCAAGGGCTCATTGATCTCATGCATGTCCAGGAACAGCTGCAGGCTGTTTATTTGTGGCACCAGTTCAGGGTAAGATCCTGCAAGGACCAGTCTGTGTTTAGTCCCCACTACGTGCTCGTCCAGCGTCCTGGCTGAGGAACAGGTAACATTGCAGTATTTACATTCATACGGGATCTCTTCCATGACTGAGCCCCGAGCAGTTACCTGGGCCGACACTTCCGGTACCAGGCACTCTGACGTCACCAGGTCACGTGACCGCTACGGTCACATGGTGCACAGGAGAGGAGGCGGCCGCAGCAGCGAACGTAACTCTTCCTGAACTGCTGCTGATATTAGTAAGAGAAGCGCTGGCGTATGCGGGGGGGGGGGGGGGGGGGCGGGGTCATGTGAGGGTAACGCTGGGGTATGCGGGGGGCGGGGTCATGTGAGGGGAACGCTGGCGTGCAGGGGGGCGGGGCATGTGAGGGGAACGCTGGCGTGCAGGGGGCGGGGCATGTAAGGGGAACGCTGGCGTGTGAGGAACAATACTAGTGTGGGGGGGGATGAGAAAGGGACAGGAAATGGGGGATCCAGGCCATAAAGTTGTTCAAGAGTGAGATGTGGGACCCAAAGGGAGGTAGATAACCGCAATTCAAAGGTGGATAGGGAAAAAGAGACAAATAGGACCTCAAAGGGGTAGAAGGAAAAGGAGGGTTCAGAGGGAATGACCCGGAAGGTGCAGATGAAAGAGTGAAGGGTGCCCACCCCACCTCCTGGTCGGTCACCAGGCCTGGTAGAATGGGTGAAGGAGAGGCCACTATAGCATATAGCAGTGGGAGTAATGGTATCAGAGGAGGGTAAGAGAGTTAGAGATGAAAGCATACACAGTGGGAAATACAATGTAAATATATACAAACCTTGTAATAGGAATCAGATGGGCAGCATCGGGACGGTTAGTGACAGTGTGCTGGAGATGGAAGGACACTGGATGAATTACCTAGAGGGTGAGGGAGCATGCAGAGGACCCAGGGGAACACTCAGTCGTCTAGGTTGGGGACACTGAAGACAGGGTGGGCAGAGGTTGGCTAAGAGAGCTGGGAAGGTCGGGAAACATAAGCATTAGGCCAGCCAACGAAAGGGCCACCAAGGGGGTATCCTGATGCGAAGATGTCCAGTAGAGGGGTAACAGAGGTCTGGGGTGCGGCAATTGTCCAACAGAGTGGTAGTGAGGTGGCAGAGGATTAGTCCAGCATAGGGGTTGAAGGGATACCTTTAGGTCCGTGGCGTGGGTCTGGCAGGGATGTGACCAGTGGGATAGGCACCTGGAGGTTGGGCCCAGTGTCTGGTGTGAGGAGGCTGTAGAGGGAAGCTACATGGATAGGGAGGCTTTGCGAAGCAGATCCAGTTGTGGGTTAAGAAGCCTGACCTGGGGAGGTAATCAGGAAGGTGGAGCAGGAATATATCCAGAGGCTTCACGAGGACAGTGTAGAGGGAGACCTCTTGGATGGTTATAAGCTGCGAAAGGCCTTGGTGTGAGCAGATGAAACGAGTTAAAAGGGGTGATGACCCAGAAAGGCCGCTGGAGGAAGGTCCACAGGTCCAGGAACTGAGATTAATATATCCATATTTTTATACCATTAATATATATCAAACCAACACCATCCCCACCCCTCTCCCCACATATTATACCAGTATCAGTCCTATTCCACATATTACACCAATGCCACTGCTGCCCCTCTCTCCACGCATTACACCCATGCCACCTCTGCCCATCTCTCCTTGCAATCCTCAAATATCACCCCCACTCCAATGCCCACACATCACACACAGAGGCTGGCAGGTAAATGTTTGCCTGGGGGTAAGCATGCTGCACTGGCCCATGTGTTCCATCATAGGCAACCCCCCCCCCAGCATAAATAATCCCCACATCAATCCTCTCATCCTCAGTCACTAACCTTCTCAAATCATTACATCTCTCAGCCTCACCATAATAACCTATTCATCAACATCAGCCTCCCCATCATCAATTAACCTTGAATATTAAACCCCTTAGGCTATTATTACACACAAAGGTTAAATGAACATGTTCTGCAATAAATGTGGTAGTCTTCTAGCTTATTATCAAATATTGCAAGATTTCCTATTCCCCACTAAATTATATTAAACCACCTTCCCAGACCCTGACCTCTTCCGTTGTGAATCACGTCCTCATAGCCCTCGCACAGGGGGGTCCCAAAAAATAGGCACGTATGGTCTGCCAGACACCTGCCCATGTCTAATGAATCTCCGCTATGGTATAGAACTGGCTTAGACAACTTGTGGCGCTCCAATTGTAGAACTACAAGTCGCAGCATGCCAAAGTCTGTCATGTATGACTGCAACTGGTCAATGTTAAATTTGCCTTTGAGCAAACATTATTATTCCACCATATCTGACCCATCAACTCACTAAACAATTAAGAGTACAATCCCCTCCGCATCTGCCTGTTACACAGTCGCCCTGTGCTCTCTCTGGCGACGGCTCTTGTGCACTCTTACTACACGTTATGTGCCATTAACGAGGCTGCATCTGCGCACTGTCTACCTTGAAGCCGCCGCCGTCTCCTCCACATCATATCTTTTAGTTACCTGATACGTAAATTGTATCGTATGAAATAAAATGCGATGCAGTTGCTATGGTTTCAAAGCACGAGTTTTATTCGCAAAATATTACAGGGAAATGAATCACATGCATACGCCTGCATGGTCTGCACCGAGAACAAGCTTCAATAAGAGCAAACTGGTTTCCAAAGCCAGAGTTGAACAATTTATACATTGTACAGTCATAAAAAGCAGTGACATCACAAAGATACACAGTCTACATCCATAGGTCGATGGGTCATGACGTCCCAAGAACTCGAAGTCCCATTGGCTGATTCCTCTGGTCATTGTTCCTTGAGGTGTGGCCAGGTGTCCTTCCTCAGGCTCCCGCACCCGGACCTGTATAATCTGGTTCTTTTATGGCCTCTATGGAGTTGCTATTTGGTGTATGAAAAGTAATATTACTTATGCCTAGCTGTCACGAATCCCGTAGATATTTAGTGGATCCCTTGTAACTGCCAGGTGAAATTGCTCATTCAGGGGCGTGGAATCTAATGTGTAGGTGGTGTTCGCCAGTGACCCCCGCAAAGGGGTATGGACTTTGCATGCCCCTATTCAGCAGGTCGCGGTCCCCTGGATTCATCCATTTTATACAGTATGTTTATTAGATTATCTCTTAACTAGTATGATCATTATTCTGAATGTGGTTCTTCTACAGTGATATCCCTATTCTAGGATTACTCTGCAGAGGGAGCCAGGGCACATAGAGAAGTCACCTATCTGTACGAAAGTCGGTCAAGCTGGAAGGAAATCTATTTTGCACCATCGGACAATTTATCACTTGTTTATGATATTTGGACCTGATAAGTGATCAGTTGTAAAATGTAAATTTGATACATTTCTCGATTTAGATAATGAATATCTTCTGTTTATATCTTCGAGGCTTGAATTATTAGAAACTTCATAACTACGATGCCTGTTTACAGATGTGGTATTTTATGCTGTCATAGAGCACTGCTGTTAAACTAGTATTTATATACATTCACACATGCACCTTAAGTGCATAACTAGCACTGTGGTCATAAATACATGAAATGTTAGGGGAATTAATTCCCCTGTTAAAAAGAAGAAAATAATAATAAATAAATAATAGTAATAAATAATAATAAACTAAAATTTGACTCCACTATCCTCCAAGAGAACCGTCTGACCGACTCAGAGCATGTAAAGCAGTTTAGTAAATATATCCCTAGATCCTTAAAGGGCTTCAGACAGAAATACATGATAAGTATGTGTCACAATCAGTAGGGTCAGAGGAGTACCCGTACAGTCTGCTTACGTTGGCACTACCTCCTAGAAGGCGCCAGTGGCGGATCCAGGGGAATGGGGCGATCGCCCCTCCCCCTAGTAGGGGCTTGCTGCTGACGGCTGCACACTGTGTGCAGGTCTGTTCGGCAGGGACA